>NC_043980.1:38271182-38571182 GCF_902150065.1 Myripristis murdjan
ATTCCATATGACCAAGAATACAAAAATTTACTTCTAGTCAAAATAAAAATATTAACACTTAAAATTGAGGGTTTGCTAGCATTAGCTAACAGAGGGTTTTGCTAGCATTAGCTAGCTCTTACACTACATTATATCTTGTTGCAGAAATGTGATTAAAAGTTTAAACACACAGTTCCTAATCTCCTTGACTGAAAGTACGTTTACTGTCTAGAAAGTTGAAGGAATAAACCAGCTTACCAGATGAATCGAAGAGAAGATCTAATGCTTCACTTATGTTCAACTTTCTTGTGCGGTCAGCCATCTTTGTACATAGCGGCAAAAATGCCCAAGTCAAGGAGAACCACGTGGTGGGACACCCCCCGCGCGGTGTAAAAGGTGTAAGAAGAGTGCATACTGCAGGGTACTATTAGGAGCTAAGCTCAGCTCAAAGCCTTATTGGTTACATTTCACTCTCCATGAAAAATCTTGAAGCACTCAGTGTGGAGTGGTACACCACACTTCTCACATCCATACACAGTGCGGTTGTTGCACTGTTATGCTAGTGGCAACAACTGTTGCTGTGCTAACATTTACTTGTGTTCAAAATATGCATGCAGGCAAAAAATTCTCATATCAGTAGCAGACCCTTTACAAAATATATGTGCAAAATATTTCAGTCATATGTGTTAATTGAGGTATTTTACTTACTTCCTCTTGTAGAATCTGAGTCAGACATCTCACTCAGGAGGTGCAGGCGGGAAGTTAAGAGGCCTGGGAGGCTAGGAGGTATGTATGGGAGACAACGCCACCTAGGGAATTTCACCCCAGGAAATAGAACTGATTAAGGGGCTAATGCACAGGGCCGCTCAGGTTCGTAAGATCACGGGCAGAGGCTGTTTCAATACAGAAATATTTATTAAACAGAAACCAAAGTCAAAATCACAACAAAAGAAGCACCAGGGTATAATCAACACATTACTATTTAAAACAGCTGGCAGAGGGAAGGCAGTCGGATGGGGTTGGGGCTTACCATGGCAGCAGGGGAATCAAAAAAAGGGAAAAACCAGGTCCACCCATGCCACTGCACACCAACAGAAAAAGGAACGTGAAGAAAACACCACCACCGGGAAACCAGACTGCTGCTGGGAGCTTCAGCGCCTGTCCAGAGAGGGAGAGGGAAAGAAAAATCTACCAGGCACTTCAATCCCTGGTGCATTTACTCCAATCAAAATATATTTAATTTGAAAACAAACAAACAAACAAAACAACCAAATAACAATTCACTGAAACTAAAGGAGAAAATAAACAAAGAAACCCAACAACAATAATATTAAAATATGACCCCTTATTCAGACGCTTTTTCCAGAGCCGGTGGTGTGGGGTCCGACCGCGTACCGGCGGTGAGGACAGAGTCGGTCCTTCCCGTGAAGGACCGGTGTTACGGATTAACTGGTTTCCGTGTTAACTGGTGACCTTTGTTTGTAAACGTCGGGCGTTTCTCGTGGCAACAGCAGATGTTCTAATCACGGCGAGGGGACACAGCTGACCTGGCGAACGCCTGAATGACTATTATTCAATCTCGTTTATAATTTTCAAGACTTGGCTAACTATCTGCTCAATTTAGCTTGTTGGTGGTTCATGCGGTTTAGCGAAACGGTGGGATTAGAAATCTACTCCACATTTTGCTTTATTTTCTTCCAAAAAAAAAGCAAAAAAAAATGTCCACCCGGGGTTCGATACCGGGTGTGAAACCTAAAGGAACTAATGCAAGTCATCTGACGGGACCACTAGGCTAGTGTATCTGTTGTGGAGTACATCTGACAATATAGCAAATGTCAGGCAATAACAACCACACGGCTTCCACCAGGACCTGAACGCTTTTGCCAGATTAACTTGTGACCGCTGTTACTGCGATGATAACAGCCATATATATATATATATATATATATATATACACACACACACACACACACACTTTGTAGTGCTTCATTTCAAGCTCAGTGCTTGTCGAGCATCGGAGATTTTGGGGGGGAATAGGCTATAGCAAGTGGGATCAGAAATCTACCCCATATTTTGCTTTATTTTCTTCAAAAAAAAAAAAAAAAGTATCCACCCGGAGTTCGATAACGGGTGTGACACGTAAAGGAAAACACCATAAGTCATTTAACTGGACTCCTAGGCTAGCGAGCCTTCTAACACAGTTTGTGCAACCACATAATAAATGTCAGGCAGATACAACCACACGGCTTCTTGTGAGATCTGTATATTTCTGCCAGATTAACTTGTGACCGCTGTTATTGCGACGCACACAAATCTGTCTCCACCTTTTGAAAAACCTTCAATAAAGCTGAAAGTCTGCACTTCAATCACGTCTTGATTACTCCATTTCAAATCCACTGTGGTGGTGTGCAAGGGCAACATTATGAATATTGTTTATCTGTCCAAACACTTGTGGACCTAACAGTAAACAAGTAAATAACGGTTTGCACATACATTCATCGTTTACTGTGAAAACATTGCAGATATTTAAATTCTGTAAAAACAAACAAACAAAAAAACACAGCCTCTTGCTCTTTGCCAGATTAACTTGTGACCTCTGTTAATAAACTATAGTGACTACTACAATGAATTTGTTACATCGCAACATGCATACAGCTGGCCCTGAGGATTACAATACAAAGGCAATGTGCTACAATCAAACCCTGAGTGCCTGACACCACTTTCACAACATTGTGCATGATAACTAATTAACTATTACAAATGTTAACCCCATTACCACATACCAGATAGGCTCATGCATGTTGGTTTTCTTTCTTCCAATTATTCAATTACCCATTATCCCATAAATAGAGAGATTGGGAACATACACTATATTGCCAAAAGTATTCGCTCGTCTGCCTTCACATGCCAACTGCATCCAAAGTACTCAAGTCCCGATGGCAGAGTGGATAGTGCTTCCGCCTATGAGGGACGAAAAATGACAAAACAATAAATAAATGAATAAATAAATAAATACGCATATAAATATATAAATGCATAAATAATTAAATTAATAAATATTTCTACATTTATTTATTTATTTATTTCTGTTTTTATTCATGCATTTATTTATTTATTTGTGTATTTATACATTTATGCATGTATTTATTTATTTATTTTTACATTTATTTATTTATTTATTTATTCATTTCTACATTTATTTATTCATTTATTTATTTATATATTTATTTTTACATTTATTTATTTATACTTTTATTTATTTCTACATTTATTCATTTATTTATTCCTTCTTTTATTTCTACATTTATTTATTTATTTCTACATGTATTTATTTATTTCTACATTTATTTATTTATTTCTACATTTATTTATTTATTCCTACATTTATTTCTGTATTTCTACATTTCCACATTTATTTATTTCTGTATTTCTGTGTCGTATGTTAATAAGGTGGGCGGTTCTTACATTAGTCTTAAGCACGATTGGTTTGTGGGTGTGATCCTATCCACTGCTACTGCCTGGACTGGCAGTGGCAGCCATGGTAGCAGTGGATAGCAGTGGACTAGCTAGCTACTAGGGCATTAACAACGCCAGACTTTTCCATGTCGTCGACGTTACGTCGACCCGTCAACACCGGGAGATTTTTGGGGGGCTAGCGAGGCTCTAACCGGAGGGAGGGAGGGGTTGTAGTGGAGCACCGACCGGGCGACCGGGGGGTGAGGAGGCTGTAGTGGAGCGCCGACCGTGTGTGTGGGGGTGTGTGGGTGTTTCTTCGACTTTCGACGGGTCGATGTTTACATTAATGCCCTACTAGCTACTGTGTAAAACGCAATGGAAAGCGTTTTGAGAGCCATCGTCAGTGATTTAAGGTCACTGGCGAATGATCATGCACCCACCGACTACTTCCAGTAGTCCGACTACACACACGGTCGGCGCTCCACTGCAGCCTCCTCACCCCCCCGGTCGCCCGGTCGGTGCTCCACTACAACCCCTCCCTCCCTCCGGTTAGAGCCCCGCTAGCCCCCCAAAAATCTCCCGGTGTTGACGGGTCGACGTAACGTCGACGACGTGGAAAAGTCTGGCGTTGTTCATGCCCTAGTAGCTAGCTAGTCCACTGCTATCCACTGCTACTGCCAGTCCAGGCAGCAGCAGTGGATAGGATCACACCCACAAACCAATCGTGCTTAAGACTAATGTAAGAACCGCCCACCTGATTAACATACGACACAGAAATACAGAAATAAATAAATGTGGAAATGTAGAAATACAGAAATAAATGTAGGAATAAATAAATAAATGTAGAAATAAATAAATAAATGTAGAAATAAATAAATACATGTAGAAATAAATAAATAAATGTAGAAATAAAAGAAGGAATAAATAAATGAATAAATGTAGAAATAAATAAAAGTATAAATAAATAAATGTAAAAATAAATATATAAATAAATAAATGAATAAATAAATGTAGAAATGAATAAATAAATAAATAAATAAATGTAAAAATAAATAAATAAATACATGCATAAATGTATAAATACACAAATAAATAAATAAATGCATGAATAAAAACAGAAATAAATAAATAAATAAATGTAGAAATATTTATTAATTTAATTATTTATGCATTTATATATTTATATGCGTATTTATTTATTTATTCATTTATTTATTGTTTTGTCATTTTTCGTCCCTCATATCCGCCTGCCATGCAAGAGACCTGGGGTTCAAATCCCCACCCAGACAAGAAGGCATTGCTATCTCATTTTGTTATTAACCATGACAGTGAAGTGATTCTTAGTATTCTGCCTGTCATTGGCTAGATGACACACATAGTGGCATTTAGGGTTTCTGTAATTTTCATTTCTGTGCTCTTTTTGTGAATTTGTATTGTAACCCAGGTGCTAAATTATTATTAGTAGTAGTATTAGTATTAGTATTTTAATATAGTTCAGATTCAGCTATCACTGAAATAGAATGTTTGGTCAGTAGTTTGGGACTCTCACCCCCCGCTTCGCAGAGTGACTGCTCTCAATACAATCAGAGAAATGTTTATATTTTCTGGAAATAAGAAGATTAAATTGCAACGACTATATAGCCTCATATATGTATTTTTTCACCCCAAATCCAATGCCACCACCTGTGAGTCTACAGTTTTGGAGATAAATTAGACCTGCATGTGGGACTACAAGGGAGACAGTGAGCAATAACCAAGTAACTGTCATGTTGTTCTTTTCACAAATATGGGAATGATAGTCAAAAATATCATTATATAGTTTTATATAAAACAGCAAGGGCCCAATAAGATTTCTTTTCATGGGACCAAAAATCCCTGGCGGAGCCCCTGTGCCTAGGTGCTTGATTTTATACAACTGCGGCCAGGTGAAGTGATTGGTACACCTGAATTCAGTGGTTTGGATAGCTGAGTGAATACTTTTGGCAAAATACTGTAGCTCGACTGATAGTGAAGGAGAAATGGACCCACAAGTTGTGAAGGAATTGGTGGATTTTATGGTCCACAAAAAATTCCCTACAGGAGCCAACAAAAAAGAGCGCTTTATTATAAAAAGGAGAGCAACGAACTTCACCATTAAGGGTGAGTAATCCCATAAAACTACAAAAAATGCTTATCAATGACATTTTAGTCTACAGTAATTCAAGAGCTACACCCTCTCCAGATGGAGAACTGTTCTACAACTGCAGGAGGCAAAAAAAATAAAGATGAGCACCTTGCAAAGGTGGTGCTCTCGGCCGAGGAGGCAGATGACCTCTTCAGACATTTCCACTGCAGCACTGTTGGGGCACACTGTGGGGTTGAAAAAACTCACCATGCCATAATACGCAGGTATTATTGGCCTGGCATGGAGGCTGACATCCACAAATGGGTAAGTGAACAAAGGCTTCAGGTACACTTATATGCTCCTAATTTTCTCACGAACTAAATAACTCACTTAAAATGATTCTTATTTGTTAAAACGATGACCAGCATCAATTTTTCAGGCACATTATTGTGCCCATAAAGGGGAAACAACCACTATGATGTGAGGACATGTGGTATTCCCTATTTCCAGATAGCAGTGATACACAGATTTTACTTATGATAGATATTTATTTGTTGACATTACTTTTTCAGACTGCTCAGTGCCCAGTGTGCCAGACAAAGCGGGCTAGCCTGAAGGAGAAGAGTCAGTACAGCCCAATAGAGGTGAGCTTATTTGTATGAGTAGGTTGCGAGGTGTGGATATCAGGAGCAGGGGCGTCGTAGTAGGGGGAAAAGTGGGACTGATTACCCAGGGCCACAATGTGGGAGGGGGCCCAAAATCCCTGGCGGCGCCCCTGATCAGTTTTTCCAAGTAAAAACAATACAGATTTTATTTCCTATTAGATAACAATTCTGAAATGAGGGGAATAGGGAGGTGGAACAAAGTTAATGTCTGGCGAGAGTGGCTTTCTCTCAGTGGCATCTCTCAGGTGCTGTGCATCAGGCCCTAATGAGCCCCGGCCCACTAACACTCACAGCTGCAGCTTATCCGCTGATCATCCACAGCGCTGTCCATGCTGCTCAAAGTGACAGCAGGTTAATTTGACAATCAAACTGCAACATACACTATATTACCAAAAGTATTCGCTCACCTGCCTTTACTCATACTATGAACTGAAGTGCCATGCCATTCCTAACCCATAGAGTTCAATATGATGTCGGTCCACCTTTTGCAGCTATTACAGCTTCAACTCTTCTGGGAAGACTGTCCACAAGGTTGAGGAGAGTGTTTATAGGAATTTTTGACCATTCTTCCAAAAGCGCATTGGTGAGGTCACACACTGTTGTTGGTCGAGAAGGCCTGGCTCTCAGTCTCCGCTCTAATTCATCCCAAAGGTGTTCTATCGGGTTCAGGTCAGGACTCTGTGCAGGCCAGTCAAGTTCATCCACACCAGACTCTGTCATCCATGTCTTTATGGACCTTGCTTTGTGCACTGGTGCACAGTCATGTTGGAAGAGGAAGGGGCCCGCTCCAAACTGTTCCCACAAGATTGGGAGCATGGAATTGTCCAAAATGTTTTGGTATCCTGAAGCATTCAAAGTTCCTTTCACTGGAACTAAGGGGCCAAGCCCAGCTCCTGAAAAACAAGCCCACACCATAATTCCTCCTCCACCAAATTTCACAGTCGGCACAATGCAGTCTGAAATGTACCGTTCTCCTGGCAACCTCCAAACCCAGACTCGTCCATCAGATTGCCAGATGGAAAAGCGTGATTCATCACTCCAGAGAACACGTCTCCACTGCTCTAGAGGCCAGTGGCGGCGTGCTTTACACCATTGCATCCGACGCTTTGCATTGCACTTGGTGATGTGTGGCTTGGCTGCAGCTGCTCGGCCATGGAAACCCATTCCATGAAGCTTTACGTGGCCTACCACTTCGTGGCTGAGTTGCTGTTGTTCCCAAACGCTTCCATTTTGTTATAATAGAGCTGACAGTTGACTGTGGAATATTTAGGAGCGAGGAAATTTCACGACTGGATTTGTTGCACAGGTGGCATCCTATGACAGTTCCACGCTGGAATTCACTGAGCTCTTGAGAGCGGCCCATTCTTTCACAAATGTCTTGTTTCACAGTCTGCATGCCTGAGTGCTTGATTTTATACACCTGTGGCCAGGCCAAGTGATTAGGACACCTGATTCTGATCATTTGAATGGGTGAGCGAATACTTTTGGTAATATAGTGTAGGTGTCCTAACTAACCTTCCATTACAATATATATGATGGTCATTCATGTCTTTCAGGTATCTGAGCCGTTTGAGCTGGTGGGAATGGATCTTCTCAAGCTCACTGTCACTGAGAGTGGTAACCAGTACATATGTGTCATGGTTGACTACTTTACGAAGTGGGCAGAGGCCTATCCTCTTAAGAGCAAGACAGCAGAGGAGGTGACCCATTGTATTGTTGATTTTGTATACAAATTTGGGGCTCCTCAAAGACTGCTAACAGATCAGGGAACTGAATTTAAAAATAAGGTGAGGATTAAAATCAATAATTTACTGCAACCTAGTATTGTTTATCCATGCTGACTTATGTTTCTATTTTTTGGCATGACTCAGGTTAACAGTAACCTATGTGAGGAACTGGGAATTAAAAGGAGCTTTGGCTCTCCGTATCATCCTCAAACTAATGGGCTTGCTGAGAAACTCAATAGCACCATTCAACGGTAAGTTAATCTTAAAAAAGACTAAATACCACAGCATATCACAATACTAAGTGCACTTAATCTTTTTACTGCACCACAGATAAACTATTTCACATAGCACCAAAAGCAGCATCTCATACTTTGACCCCTCTGTCTCCATGATGCAGAGCCTTCATCAGGAGGAGGAATGTGAATGTGTCCAGGTGGAATTGCGACACCATTCCTCACCCCCGCCAGCAGGATAGCACATCATGTGGCGTTCTTGTCTGTAAAGTAAGTTGTCCAGTTTGTCAGTTAATTCCTCTCTTTCAAAGAGAGAACTTACTCCTATCTGTATTCCAGGTGGCAGAGGAAGTGCTGAAGGGCCACCAGCCTGATTTTAAAGTGGACCCAGAGGGCATAAATGAAATGAGGCGGGAAATGGCCCAAACACTGCTTGATGAGTCAGGTATAGATATGAGGGTCTTTCTTAAATCCTTAACTAAGTATAAAGAAGGTTCAATAACTTTATCTGTAACAGATTCCCTGTTGGATCTGTGCCATTTCTGTGGTGAGCAATCCACAGGAGAAGCTGGACAGACCCATGCTGACTGGGTAAGAAAACACAGCTCTGTTTCATATTAGACTTTATTATCACTGTGATTCTAAAGTGCATTTGTGTTTTTCAGATTGGACGCACATCCTGTGGTTGCTTGTTTCACTGGCTCTGTGTGGGACAGCCTCCAATGGCACATGATTACTTTTGCCCAATATGTTGTGAATAATGTGCTTTTTTAATTTGTAGATGTTTATTTATTTTGATTATGATTGTAGCACATTCCCTTTGAATTGTAAACCTCAGGGCCAGCTGTATTTATGTTGCGATGTAACAAATTCATTGTAGTAGTCACTACAGTTTATTACAGTTTTTCTCAATTGCTAAAACACAAAAACTGGGTCCTGTAGCACAAAAACCCAAACCTTTTTGTCATTCCCAGAAGCACACACGCATTTCCCATAACCATTAACACAATTCACCTGTTTCCACATGTTTCAATATTCAAAACTCTTTCTGCAAAACCTTACACAAAAGTGGGCAGATAAATCATTCATTGCACTATGTGTTCATTC
This sequence comes from Myripristis murdjan, assembly GCF_902150065.1. NCBI lineage: Eukaryota > Metazoa > Chordata > Actinopteri > Holocentriformes > Holocentridae > Myripristis > Myripristis murdjan. Next base: position 38,280,454 of record NC_043980.1, read on the forward strand.
AGCAAACATACGCTCTCAATATAATTAACTCAAGTTATCATGACCTAAACTCAGAGACCACACCTTTGTCCAAGTGCAAACACTCAGCCTAAAAATTGTTAACACACCAATCAGAATTGTGGGTCAGTAAATATGGATGGATCACAACCAATGCTGAGGTTGGTGGACAACAAACAGGAAGAGGATGAAGCAACTTTACCGTGTGCCTTTTGAGAGGAATTCTGACAGGGTTAAGGAGCAACGATTCCAATATGTGCAGGTTACTGCTATACAACACAGAAATGTTACAGTATGTAGAGTCAAGGCCCATCTTTCATTCCAATACACACAGTACTGTGTTTGAAGTCAAATGTGTGTTTTTGACTCCTGTAGAGAAGCTTTGAGATGGATGTCATGGCTGACCCTCATGAGTACATCTTTATCGATGAAGCAGGCTTCAATCTGACAAAAAGGCACAAAGGGGCCGTGACATCATTGGACACCAATCAGTCACACAAGTTCCAGGCCAGAGGGGAGGCAACATCACCATGTGTGCAGCTATTAGCAATCGTGGCATCCTCCACCGCCAAAAAACGGCTCTGCCTCATTGGGGACGTGGCTCACATACTAGGCCCGTTTCCACCAAAATGTTCCTGGTAGTAAATTATTAATTTAAATAATGCTATTAAAAGCAATAATCCTAATTTCTTTACTCACTGTTCTATTTCCTCTACAGTCCATCAAAGTAGCTTTACAAGAACTAGAAACTCAAAATAAGCTCTAAAACTACAGGAAATACCTTGAATAATCCAACTACATCAAACTATTCTTCAAAAAAATGTATTGTAGTGTCAACAAAAAACATAGCAAGATATGGCATCAAATAGTGACATACAGTATATGTTTGAGCTGTACACTGTCCCTTTTAGATCAAATAAGAAAATGAAATGAAACTATGCCACAAAATAATGCAGTTTAAAATGCAAAAAATAGATATCTATCTAGAGACAAACTCAAAATATCAGTAAAATCTGAACTATTTCTGACATTAATATCCTGACAGACTTTTTGAAAGAATAAAAAGCTCAGTATTTGCTCCTCCTGTGGTCTGTCCTCTCTCTCCCTCACTGTCCTGCACTCGCTTCAGCTTGGAAACAATCATTAGCTGTTAGCTTAAACAGAGAGCTGAAGGAGGCAGGTTTTGGACCAAGCAGGGAAAAATATCGCTTTTCATATTCCAGCCTTGTGCTTGGTGAACAAGTGGTGTGATAAATGACTCACTGGCTTTCATTTGAGGAGGTTTTCTTGCTAGTTCTCATCAGGTTGCTGCCTCTCAGGCTTCTTCTTCTTCTTCTTCTTCTTCTTTTGGTTAGACAGACTAGACGCATCTACGGCGTATTGCTGCCCCCCTCAGTTAATGATTGTTATTTCTCTCTCTTATATCCTTTCATACGTTCCAGTGGATTGCAAAAACTTCATAAGTATTTTTGTTCTCTCCACATCCCCTTTGATTAGAATTGTTGCCATGTTAAATTTTTCCACCCCTAATTTTGCCAGAGCCCTAAATAGTTGTTTCCTTTGTTTTGAGTAAATGTTGCATTTTAATATGACATGTTTAACCGTTTCTAATTCTCCACACTGACATTTCCCATCTCGATGTTTTCAATTAAGACTAGTCCACTATTCAGACTGCTATGTCCAAATCTTAACCTCATTACCTTTACCTCATCCCTCCTTTTTAACCCACTTGTTATTGGAGCCCATTTTGTGACTGAAGGATGGATTGAGTACAGGTGCCTTCCTTTTTTCTCCCTATTCCATTGTCCCTGCCATTCTTTCAAGATTTTCTCCTGTACAATTGAATAAGTCTCCATAACCCCAAGACCAATAGTGATTTGTACCTTTTCTTCCTGCAATGCCTCCTTAGCTAGCTGATCAGCTGCTTCATTCCCCTGTATTCCTGCGTGTGCTGGTACCCACATGAACCCCACAGTGCCTCCTAATTTCTGAATTCTTATTATTGCCAAAAATATTTCTGTTAAAATGTCTGGCCTGGCTTTGGACTTTCTGTTTTCTATTGACTGTAATGCTGATATAGAGTCACTACAAATTACTGTAACCAGAGGTCTTGCTTTTTCAATCCACCTAAGAGCACAAAGGATGGCAAACAGCTCCGCAGTATATACTGAGGTCTTATCTGGTAGCCTCCACCCCCTCCCTTTTTTTTTATCCCATATATACATTCCAAATGCTGCTTTTCCTGAAGAAGGGTCTTTCGACCCATCCGTGTAAATGTATACACTATCTCCCCATATTTCATATTGATGTTCCTGAACAATCTTAGGGGCATCTCCTCTCCTCTCATTGATTTTATTTTTGATACTCAAGTCGACCTCTGGTTCAGGCCACAACCACTGAGGAATTTCAGGCCAGCAGATAGTTGGGCCCACTTTCATATTACAGATACCAATCTCAGCTGCTTTTTCCCTCATAGAGTTGACATAACTTAGTTTAGTATTTCTACCTGTAAATTCCCAGTGCTGTTCCATAAGGCTGTTAGTAGTTAATTTTAGTCCATTTGCTTTTAGTTTTGCCCAGTAATGCAATGCCAGTTTCATCCTTCGTAGCTCAAGTGTTGTTTCCCCTAGTTCAACCTGTAGAGCCGATACTGGAGTTGTCCTAAATGCTCCACTACAAACTCTCAGAGCTTTAGCTTGTAGCACATCTAGCTTAGCCAGCACTGTTGGCGCTGCAGATCCATATACTAAGCACCCATAATCAATCACTGATCTAATCATGGCCCTATAAACTGTCATGAGGGTAGCCATTTCTGATCCCCAGCTAGAGCTGGTCAAACATCTCATCACGTTAATAACTTTTTCACATTTGCTTATTATTTTTCCAATATGTGTTTTCCACGTCATCTTCTCATCAAACCACACTCCTAAAAATTTAAAACATTTAACTCTCTCTATATTGGCACTGTACAGAGATAGACCTGTGACTGGGACCTTCCTTTTGAAACCAAATATAACATACTTTGATTTTTCTGTTGAAATTTTAAAGCCCCACTTATTGGCCCATTCAACTACCCCATTAAGTGCTTTTTGAGTCTGTTCAACAATATATTCAAGGTTTCTTCCCCTTTTCCAGATAGCCCCGTCATCAGCAAAAAGGGAAACCCCAAAATTCCCCTTAAAATTACTCAACATGTCATTCACCATAATGTTAAATAGCACTGGGCTAATTACACTTCCTTGGGGAGTACCATTTTCTACTCTATACACCTCAGACAGTACTGTACCTACTCTTACTTGTATTGTTCTATCACATAAAAAGTTTTTAATCCAATTAAACATTCTACCTTTAATTCCTGCTTTATAGAGTTTTATCATAAGTCCCTCTTTCCATAATGTATCATATGCTCTCTCTATATCCAAAAATACACTTACTACAGATTCTTTGTTGGCTATTGCCCTTTTAACATCTATGTCTAATTTTAATACCGAGTCCATTGTCGATCTTCCCAACCTGAACCCACTCTGATGAGACTCAAAGTACCCTTTTCTCTCTAAGTAGTGCGTTAGACGATCAGTTACCATTCGCTCCGTTACTTTACAAGCCACAGAGGTGAGAGCTATTGGCCTGTAAGACCCTGGGACATGAGAGTCCTTGCCTGGTTTTAATACTGGGACTATTATAGAATGTTTCCATTCCTTAGGAAGATTTCCTTCTTCCCACACTGTGTTGATTAGTGCCAAAATTTCCTCTAAAACCATGTCACCAGAGTGCTCCAGCATTTTATAGGTCACTCCATCTTTCCCTGGGCTTGAATTTGATCCAGCTTTGATCGCACTTTTCAACTCTTGCAATGAGAAGAAAACATTTATAATATCTGAGTTATCATTACTATACTGTAGTTTATCCTGCTCTCTACTAATTATTTCAGCTCTTCTGTTTCTGTTCTCTTCACATAGGCTATCAGAACTATGTACTTTTTGGAAAGTTATGCCAAGCATATTTGCCTTGTCTTTACTATTAACTGCAACTTCCCCACTATTATGAAGCACTGGTATATTTACCTGCTTAAATGCTCCTGTCATTTTATGAATAAGCCCCCAAACCTGGGTTACACTTGTCTGAGGCCCTATGTTACTACAAAATTCTTGCCAGCTTTTCTTTTTTGCTTCCTTAATTACTCTTCTTGCCTTTGCTCTTAATTTCTTATATTGGACTGCATATTCTTCAGTTGGATGTTTCCTGAGCTGTCTGTAGGCCTTGTTACGAGCTCGAATTGCTAAGTTACATTCATTATTCCACCAGGGAACTATTCTTTTTTTCCTTTGGGTGGATTTCTTTGGTATGGTCTCTAATGCTACTGAGTTAATCACATCACAAATAGATTTAAACCACTCATCCACCCCTCTCTCACTATTTACATTCACAACTTTTCCTAGTAGCTGTTCCTCAAATTCCTCCCAATTCGCCCTTTTAAAATTGAACAAACTGAGCTTCTCTTGAGGCTCCCTCACCAAAATCCTACCAAATCTGCTCAAGATCAATGTATGATCACTGCCCAGTGTGTATCCATCCATAATATCCCACTCCCCCACTTGTGCTAACTGGGTTGAGGCAAGAGTAATGTCAATGCACGACTGAGATTTCTTGTTAGTTCTGAACCAGGTTGGTCTGCCATCATTCATCACTACTAGGTTGTACTTATCTATAAAATCCTCCATTATCTTACCATTACCATTATTAACCCTACTTCCCCACATAGTACTGTAAGCATTAAAGTCCCCAACCCAAACAACTGGTTCAGATAATTGTACCTGTATGTCTTCCAGTAAATTCATTTCCAGCTTATTATCTGGAGGATTGTACATATTCACTATGTTGACTCTCCCTGCTGCAGTCCAAACTTCAATTACCACACACTCCAACTTTGTGATTATTTTTTTCCTTTGATACTGTATTCCTCGTTTAATAAACGTTGCACACCCTCCTCCACTCCTGACTGTTCTATCCATTCTTTCGCACACATATCCTGGGATACAGAAGTCCAGGCACGGTTTAAGCCAGGTTTCTTGTATGCTTATTAATTCTGGTGACTCCTTGAAGGTTTCTACAAACTTTTTAAAGTTCTTGCCCATTTGCTACTAGACTTCTGGCATTCCATTGAAGGATGTAGAACATCAGCACAAAGGATTTAATAATCATCATTATCTTCCTCACTCAGCACTTCATTTTCCATCACTTCATTTTCCAAGTTTTGACTCCCCATAACAGGTCTTTGGTTGGCACTGACTTCATGAGAGTAAGTAAACTTCCATAAGTCCTGTGGATTTACTCCTACTATCCCCATTAGCCTTTCAGCTGCTGACACTACTTCTCGTGCTGCATCTGACTTATTTTTGGCCACCATTTTTATTTTCCAGGCTGCTTCTACCACAAAAGCTAAAAACGCCTTCTTGTTAACCACAATCATTTCATCTTGTGAACTCTCTCCACATTCATTTGCTACAGCCGGTCTCCCCACTCTTTGCCCCTGAGCTTGTTCTGTTATGGGCCTTTTCTGACCTTCCACCCTTCTCACTGCTTCCGCGTATGAAACTTTATCTTCCTGTTTAATTTTCTGGACCTTTTCTGCTTAATATACTCAGGGCATCCTCTAAATGAAACTGGGTGATCACCTCTACAGTTAGAGCATTTCACAGGCATTTCACACTCTTTGCCATCATGATCTTCTCCACATCTTCTGCATCTGCGTTGGCCTCTGCAAACTGCAGCAACATGCCCAAATTTCTGGCACTTAAAACACCTCAAGGGGGCCCTCACATATGGCTTTACAGAGTACATCATGAACCCCAGTGACACCCTATCAGGTAAATCTTCTTCTTTGAAGTCCACAAGAACTGGAGTATCATTTCTTCCATTCCTGGGCCCACCCATTCTTGTTACACTAAGGATAGTTGCTCCTTTTAAGTTGTTCAGCAGCTCATTCTCTGAAATCTCCACTGACACATTGTAAATTACTCCCTTGCTACCAGACCTATTAGTTGGGGCAAATCCTTCAACTGCTTTACCCATTAGTTTCTTCACTTTTAAAGCTTTTGCTTGCTGCTCTGATGATTTGCACACTATCATTAGTGCTCCATTATTTAATGTACTAGCATTAAGTACATCCCCCATTTCTTGTTTAAGTGCTTTTGATAGCTTTAAAGGGCTGATTCCTCCAAAGCTACCACCCTCTTTTAGTTTGAAGACTACTTTGTTAATTTTTTCTCCTTTCCTTTCCACTCTTCTGGACTTCACTTGTTGATTATCCATGTCACTATCCTGTGAATTATATCCTCTCCCCTTCTCCCTTTCCTTCCTTTTCCTTGTTGCACTTACAGTCTGCCACTCTCCTTCCTCCCCATCCTCCATGATCCTGTCAATGTTTCCCTTATCAGAATAAATAGTTTACAGTTGCCTAAAGAAGTCAGCAGACAGCAAGAAATGGCTCAAGAGCGTCGTATACCGGACCTATACAGGTCTTCGGCCGACACTCTCTCTACCACTCCCCACTATTCCACTAGCTGCTTTTCTACTGTCCGCAATCCAAAATCCACAACCAATTCTTCGTATTAAGTGATCGTTTTATCTTACAGTTTTTGCAATCCTCCAAACAATTTTAAATCCTACCGCCTTCCGCCAATACTTCCGACCTCTGCTCCTCACCCCGGGCTGTCGCCTCTCAGGCTGACGGACTGACTGAAATTTACCGAGCTGCCGCTCTGCCGGCAGCAGGATGCGGACCAAACCACTGTGGGGCATGGGGGGGTCATAACTTTTAAACACTTAAAAACCCACTATTTTACATTTATAATTAGCACCGCTTGCATTGCACTTTGATTGAATATTACTATATTATTCAAAATTTATGGATGGAGGGGTCTTGTCCCCCCCGACACCCCCGGGATTTCCGCCTATGTTTTCACGTACCCCCTGCAATGTGCTCGCGTACCCCCGGTTGGGAAACACTGGCCTACACCTCTTATTTTTCCCGATTTCCCGAGCATTTATATGGGCTAGGCAAACTTCAATCCACATGATAAAAATTAATATATGGACCACCAAAGTAACGTTTGACTACGGGCGCTCATGGTACGGGCGCTTATGCACGAGCACATGCACGCAGCGTGCGAACGTGGATACAACGTAAATCATGCCGTCCTCCTGCTTCCTCAAAATAGTTTAATGCGCGCAGCGCGATTAACTGCGAGTCGCGGCATTGCACAATCAATAATTAACTAATAATAATAATCAACCAGATCCAGCACACCTGACCGGATGGAGTGGAAAAATTTACAATAGAGAACAAGTCAGATTTGGCGTGAGATTTCTCTCTCGAGCGTGAGAGCGTGAGATTGAGGCTGAATGCGTGACTGTCACGGCCAATGCGTGAGAGTTGGCAACCCTGCAAAATACATGTTGTTAAAAAAGCCTGTTGTTAGCTAACGTCCACTAAAGCTAACGTTAGTGCCCCTAAAAATAAAAAAATTAAATAAATTAAAAATGCCAGCTAAAAAGTGTGTTGTTAGCATTAGCTAACGTCCGCTAAAGCTAACATTAGCGCCCCTAAAAATGCCTGCTAAAAAGTGTGTTGTTAGCGTTAGCTTGGTAGTGTTGGCTGTGTTGCTAGGGACGCCTGCTTTCTGTTGACATCACATCACGCCGTGAGTAAACCCAGGAGTTTTTCGGGGCCGCCCGCAGTCCCTACCCCGAGGCAGGGCCGTTTTTTAGCCCCTGTAAAGGTTCCTGAACTCTCTCTTTCGGGGTAGTTCCGGCGGTGGAGACACGCGACAACGGCCACGGCCCGTAAAATTACCCCCAAGTTCTGGGGCGTTCTGTCGATTTCTGCTACTTGTCGAGAAATGCTGCCTTGCGTTAATAATGCGCAATATGCGTAGTATGTTTTTTTTGACATAACGTTCACTTTCCAGGTACATAAAGTCGCCTTCTCCGTGTTACAAAGCGGGCTCTTTTTTTTTACCATATTTCAGGGGACACTACAGCTGGAGCTGACGTTAACGTTTCAGAAAGGGAGCCTGTGTGTGTGTTTGTACCTAGACATACGAGAGAAGATAACTTTGCCCACTTAATGCCGATATCAATAGATTAACCTGTCGGTTTATGCGGTGGTAGCAAATTTCGACAAAGCGGGAAAAATCGACAGAACACCGGCGGTGGAAACGGGCCTACTGTCATGTACCTGATTGCTGATTTGCAACCAGGAAATGCAGACGTGTGCCTCTGTAGGGCCTCTAACAACTGCTGCTTGTGAAAATATCTGGTACATAGTTTTATAGAATAGCATGGTCTTTTGTAGAGAGCTCCTCTGTTGAGTACATTTTATTTTATAGTTATTTGTACTTATGTGAAATTTGCACTTTTGCAGCTCCTTATTTAAAGATACTTTGTACTGTGTTTACAATTTTCAGTTCTTCTATAGTCATTGCACAAATCTTTTTTTTACTAAAGGTGGTGGTATTTATATATTATTATATTATAACCACAAAGCATTTGTGCAATGGGCCAGTCAATCTTGTGTCACAGGCTGAACGAAGATAACCCTTGCTGTAGACGGTGGATGGTGGGTGGGGCTTCCTGCCACCTGCGTCTCCTGATCAGTGGTGGTGATGTGGTTCGGCTCTGTCCAGAGGAGGACCATCAGCATGTCCCTCGTCACTCCTCTGAATTCATACGTGAATGTTGTTGTCATGACCTGGCTCATGAGCCATGACAAAAAGTGGAGGTACACAGTGTTAATGTAAATATTTAAAGATTTATTAACACAAATGAACCAAAAAGCATTCTAAAGTTATGAAGTGTGTACATCTGTGATATCAGTGTGTCTGCAGATGAATGAGTGGAAAATGGTGAGTGAGGGGTGTTGTATGAGAGAAACAAAACTTAACCAGGCCAACGCCAACCAAACAAGAATCATGGTGCCATCAGGATGGATGAGAGGGGGAAGGAGGGAGTGAGAGGGGCCTTTTAACCCCTGGGAGACTGATCAGGTGCTCCCAGTTAGGGTAGTAAGTAAGTCTCCGCCCACCAGCAACCTGCAACACAGGAAACACACGACAGACAGGGGGAAACACACACACCCAGCAGGCCCTGCTAGGCAGGAGGCCGTCACAGTTGTGTAGAATGGAATTACAAGCATTATGAAAATCCATTCACAAATAGTGGAAGAAAAAGCAGTTGAAAAAGCAGTTGTAATGCCACTCCAATACTCAATTAAAACTTAGAGATAGCATAAAAAATTGAGATGGACATAAACCTAATGAGAGGTACATTGTTCATGGTGCAGCACATCACAGGACCTGTCTGATATGGAAGCTGCTCCTCACATGTCTCGTTATAAAGCCTGCAAACACACAGACATGCACAAATGTTTGCACCAACACTGACATTTCCACAAAAGGTTGAAGCTTCAAGGGATATTAACTTTAAAACAGGTTACAGTCTCAAATAATCAAACTCTCATTCTTTAAAACATGAGTTACGGGGAAAGCTGGTACCTGTGATGCAATGCAAGCTCAAAGGTACATCAAATTCATGAAATCATCCCTGTTGGATGTCAAACGTTTACCAACTAAGAGCCTCCTCGCCCGTGGAAGATGAAGCTCTTTAACTCTCATACAACTTAAGCAAGAAAACTGTTACTCTGTACTCTCTCACATTTGAGACCTCATTGTTTCTACTTTACACAAATGACAGAAGAAAGTTAACTTGAAATATTTCTAGGGGAAAGGCTTTGTGAACATTGCAGTCTAGATGCTTCAGTGTGCGTGCTGTTATAATGAAAAAATGTAAGATTCAGTACAGAAATCCCTGGACCAACAATCCAAACTCTCCAGATGCCCTCTGATAAGATTTTTCTGGCACAGTTTGCAAAATAACTTGTCTAAGGAGGCTCCTTGAAAACATGACAAAACCACACAAATCTATTATAAATGGCCTTGGCTTGCTTATTTGTTGTCTGTACCAGGTTGTTCTGTTGAAAGGAAGAGACACAAATTAATGGGACAGGCAGGTGATTTTAAGCCCCGTTTGATGAGCGGGTAATTTCTTCAGGATTGAGGTGATGTGATGAAATGTAGCTCCAGGATGACTGTCGATTTGGATAATGGGGTCTTTAAATGAGGGTATACAGGAGAGGTTGGAGTCGCCTATAAAGAGAACCTTCTTCTGTAGCTCCAGCGACCATTCCTGAATCTTACCTTAAGTGTTATGGTGCCTGTATGGTTCCGTACGGGTGTGAGAGCCAGACGCCGCCGAAGGAGCCCCGGTTGGGTTAGAGGTGGATTTCTCAGATGTTAGGGTTGTTTTCAGCTTGGCTTTCTTACTTCCCTTTATCGTCATCGAGTTATTATCCACCTCTGTGATTGCTCGGGCTTCACAGGGCTCCAAGGCAGGCAGCTCTGGCTCCCTCTGCTGGTGGGTGGGTGAAGCTGAAAATTGAAATGGACCCAAAGCTAATGAGAGGTACACTATATTACCAAAAGTATTCGCTCACCTGCCTTTACTCATACTATGAACTGAAGTGCCATCCCATTCCTAACCCATAGAGTTCAATATGATGTCGGTCCACCTTTTGCAGCTATTACAGCTTCAACTCTTCTGGGAAGACTGTCCACAAGGTTGAGGAGAGTGTTTATAGGAATTTTTGACCATTCTTCCAAAAGCGCATTGGTGAGGTCACACACTGATATTGGTCGAGAAGGCCTGGCTCTCAGTCTCCGCTCTAATTCATCCCAAAGGTGTTCTATCGGGTTCAGGTCAGGACTCTGTGCAGGCCAGTCAAGTTCATCCACACCAGACTCTGTCATCCATGTCTTTATGGACCTTGCTTTGTGCACTGGTGCACAGTCATGTTGGAAGAGGAAGGGGCCCGCTCCAAACTGTTCCCACAAGGTTGGGAGCATGGAATTGTCCAAAATGTTTTGGTATCCTGAAGCATTTTTTCTCTGCAGTTCCTTTCACTGGAACTAAGGGGCCAAGCCCAGCTCCTGAAAAACAACCCCACACCATAATTCCTCCTCCACCAAATTTCACAGTCGGCACAATGCAGTCTGAAATGTACCGTTCTCCTGGCAACCTCCAAACCCAGACTCGTCCATCAGATTGCCAGATGGAAAAACGTGATTCATCACTCCAGAGAACGCGTCTCCACTGCTCTAGAGGCCAGTGGCGGCGTGCTTTACACCATTGCATCCGACGCTTTGCATTGCACTTGGTGATGTGTGGCTTGGCTGCAGCTGCTCGGCCATGGAAACCCATTCCATGAAGCTCTCTGCGTACTGTACTTGGGCTAATCTGAAGGTCACATGAAGTTTGTAGCTCTGTAGCAATTGACTGTGCAGAAAGTCGGCGACCTCTTTGCACTATGCGCTTCAGCATCCGCTGACCCCTCTCCGTCACTTTACGTGGCCTACCACTTCGTGGCTGAGTTGCTGTTGTTCCCAAACGCTTCCATTTTGTTATAATAGAGCTGACAGTTGACTGTGGAATATTTAGGAGCGAGGAAATTTCACGACTGGATTTGTTGCACAGGTGGCATCCTATGACAGTTCCACGCTGGAATTCACTGAGCTCCTGAGAGCGGCCCATTCTTTCACAAATGTCTTGTTTCACAGTCTGCATGCCTGAGTGCTTGATTTTATACACCTGTGGCCAGGCCAAGTGATTAGGACACCTGATTCTGATCATTTGAATGGGTGCATTAGGTTTAGACGGGATAGAGGGATCAGGGTCAGGAGAAGGTAGAGGGGAGAGGTTAGGATTAGGAGGGGTAGAAGGTTTAGGGGTTACCAGGTAGGGAGAGGAAGGGGGGGAGGGGGAATTTAGGTGAGGGGAGGTAGGGTTAAGGGTAGGGGGAGGGTTAGGGTTAGTGGGTGGGATGGTTTTCTCCTATTTTAATGGGTAGCTTAAGCTGGGGGGTAAAAAATCCTGTAATGAATTAATCTTTTGACAATGATGGACCACCAACACAATTTGCATATACCATTGTATATTGCATATACAACGGTAATTAAGCATTCTCATAAAAACCCTAATTGCCAGACTATCTCTATCATAATATAATGCTAAATTGGCCATAATAGTTCAAGCTAAGTGTTGGTATTAGACAATATCTACTTGTGTCAATATTCACTTAGCCCAATAATCAGTTCTCAATGTAAAATATTACCGTAGAGGCTGAAGGAAGAATAGATTACTATCATTTGTGCCACTGACTGACATTAAATAACTAAATCAAGCGACAAAACTGCTGCAAGATTACAGCTGTGACATCAACTGCAAGCAACAGACAACTGGACATACTGTCCTTGTAATGCTAAATGTTGTCCATGTAACGTGTGTGAGTATGTACTGTGCATTTGAGTAAGCTGCCAATATGCCTCCAAATCAGTGGCACCAAGACAATCTCCTGTATCTCTGCTTCTGTCTCTGATTGATTACCTCGAAGCTTCCCACCATGATGAATCCAGCAGCACAGATCCAGCCTGTGAACAGACCTGCTTTGATGAATACACAGTTCTGTTACGTTTATGTTACGTATAGCAACCTCTTCCGGTTGATACTGGGCAAGTGGGCGGAGTCAAATGTTTAGCTCCACCCATGTTGACCCACTCCTCAATCTGCGGACTGCTGTCAGGGCTTACTCGCAGCATGCCAAGGTACGTATCCCCGATAAAAATTGTCCTAACCCTCTGCAAAAGCTTGTGGATAAAACCTGAGCACTAAAACATCGTAGTTCCGGCCTCACTGAATGTATGCGCGCTCCTGTCGGCTCACGCAGACAGGGGACACACTTTTTATCGGGGATACGTACCTTGGCACAACACCAGCTTAGAGCAGGTACGGCGCTCCTCTTTCTCTCTGCCAGGGTATCTGCAGGTTTCACCTAATAAAATTTAAGACTTTTTAAGACCTTTTTAAGACCATTATGATTGACCATCATGAACAACATGAACAACAGACTGACTTAACAACCAGCTGACTGACTGAATGTACAATTAGGGCCCTATAAAATCCGTTTTATTTTTTCCCAAATTCCGTTTTTTCCGTTTTAATTTTTGGAAATTCCGTTTTCTCCGTTTTAATTTTTGGGAATATCGTTTTTTAGCTTTTACTCTTATTTAACTACCAAAAAAGAGTGTGTTTTTAATGTTAATGACGAAAACGTTAATGACTAAAATGCACACAAATAAAATAGAAATTACTTTAAAGTAATTGAGGTAACAAATAAACAACACTTTATTTATTTATTTAACAATTATGTTGTTATATCAATAAAAGGTGAAAATAATATGTTATTAATGACTGAACAAAAATGGCAAGAGGATGCATCAGTAATTATTTCACCTGAGGAGAAGATGTTTACCAGTAAGCTTGATTCCAATAATTTAACAATATGTTTAATTATTATTTGTTTAAATAAAAATACTTTGGTTTTGTTTTGTAAATTACTTATCAAACAGACCTAACAATTCAACTACCAATGAATGAGCAGTAGCATGCATGTGATAACATAGACCAAAAATAAGCCGAAGTGATACCTCTTCTCTGAATAGACAAGCTAAGCCAGTGTGCTGCTGTTAGCCAGTGAAAACAGAGCAGAGTGGCAACTCTTCGCTTTGTTACACAATCTATGTCAGTGAGCTGCTGTAGTGTGGAAATTTTCTTTGCCTTTTGGACTCTTACAGTGCCGGTGAAACGACTGGAGGGGTTGTGCCACCCAGATTTTCTTCCCTCCAATTTCAGGCCTGTCAAGCCAGGCCTCACTAAATTTGCATTCAGTGAGCTATGGTGTACTATCGTTGTAGTCATAATATAATAATGAACTGTTTCGGGAGCTTTTCATTTAGCATTTGAGGTAGACTTATGAAAATTAAGACCTGTTTAAAATTATTTAAATTCAGTGAATTTAAGTCTTTTTAAGGCCTTAAAATCTGATTTTCTAATTCAAGACTTTTTTTTTTTTTTTTTTTTTAGACTTTTTAAGACCCAGCAGACACCCTCCTCTACCATCCTTGCACATGCCGTCCATTTGGCCATGGTTGTCAGGTTGTGCACGGCTGCACATGCACGCGATGTGTTCGTGACAGGAGTCACAACACTGACAGCAGCAGCAGTGGAGGGCGGGAAAGTATGCATATACGTATTTAGGACAGCACATTGATTGCACACACAGCTCTCCTCTTTTTGTAATAATGGGTAACTTACAACAGAGAAACTGAAACTAGCATCAGATGCTATTGCACTAGAATTGATCTGGTATCGATACGTGGTATCGATAGTGTCGATATTTGGATTGATCCGCCAAACCCCTAGAAAACTGCAGGGTCCCTCCAACGGGAAGAGCGGGAAAACCACTCCGACCTCTTTCTCTCTCCACGGGATCCATCTCCTTTAAGCATATTAATTCAGTTGAGCCACAATGCCAAACGCTATTTCATGGCGAATTAACGTTAAGTCTGTTTTAACTGAGAAGCATCACAATGCTGTGCTAAACAGTATGATATCAAGGCACATTAACATGGTATGCTAAGCTAACTAGCAGGACGCTAAATAACGTCACACATCGTGTCTTTTACCGCTACAACACTTAGTTACAGCACAGAAACAAGGCATACACTCTTATTCACCTTTTTGCGGATTACAGTCAAGTTATTATCAGGACCACGGGTAGTCGACCTCAACGATAAAAACTTACAAATGCTCTCCACACCATGATGCCCTTCCCTCCGTTCTCCGGTCAACTGTGCGTCTGTTTTTCTCCTAGCGGGCCCAACACTACCCGCGCCACATGTCCCGCCCCTAACCGAGGGAATGGCTTGGATTGGCTGTTAGTTTGTGAAAACACAATGACAATACAGAAACAGTATGACTGACATTACAGTGGTGACAAGTTATGTTGCACGGCTAATTACACGTGTTGACTCCAGATCAAACAAACTCCTTTTCTCCTGAATAACAGTCTTAAAGGAACATAACCCTTTTTATATCTATTAATTTAACCTTTTTTAAACTGTAAATAGCTTAACTTATTGAACTGTAAATATAACATTCCTGCATTTATCTAATACATATTTTAACCGTTTTTAGTATTATGAACGTTTGGGTTTTTTATTTATTTATTTATTCAACTATTTATATGCTGTATAACTGATTTTATGCACTGTACTCTGAATGATTTCAGACAGGGCTACATTAACAAGGTGGTCAAGCGATATGATTTACGGATATGTCTCTGAGTTATGTAACTATAGAATTTAATTTTATGGTCTACTGGTAAAAAAGTGACACACAGCAATCTCACGCCCATTTTCTACAGCTATTTCCCCTCAGTCTTTTCCATGTAAACCTCACAACGTGGCCAAGCTAAATAGTCTATGTCTCTCGGTCATACAATGATATAACAATATTCAAAGCATGCAAAGGCACAAGCACACAGGTGCTATGTGTCTGTGGAACAAGAGGTCTGGCCTAGCAGAGAGCCAGTGAGGGGATCACAGACTATGTCTTAGACAGGGAAAGCTTTTGAGACCTGGTGTGAAAAATTCTATCGCCCACTTTATAAAGGTGCAAAAGGTTTCTAAGTGCTGAAAGGTACAGAGGAGACAAAGGGCGGAAACAAGTGGGTGAGAGAGAGAGGGAGTGAGAAATGAAGAGGAACAGACAGTGAGGGTGAAGGCAAAACAGAGAAAGAAAGAGATAAAAGGAAATGGACAGAAACAGACAAGAGACAGACAAAAAGACCAACGAATAAAGAAACGTATTGAAAAGTTTACGATAGAGAGCAAAAGGAGGAGGAGCCCCATGAATGAACCCAGGTCTACAGTGAAGTGGATGCGGGCAAGTGTGCGGCCTGTGAACCCTGGGTTTATGTCGGGATTTAGCACAGTGGCTCCCAATCTCTTTAACAATGACTAGTGCAAAGCACATTTGGCCCCAAATTTGTGGTCTGTAGTGCTCTGTGAAATTCCCAGCGTGTTAATTACCAGGGACAACAACACTGCAATGAAACTGGGAAGACAATTAATAGACCACCCTTGGGAAGTCGACTGAAGTGAATATTAATGTATGAATGAAAATATTGTATGAATGTTAATGCATGTTAATGTATGTTAATGTATGAATGAAATTATTTTTAAGTTCTGCGGAAGGCACAGTCCATCTTAGCCAGTCTTAGCCACCCTCTCTTGGAAAACTTTGTTCTTCTTCCTTCTGGGCAGGGATACAGGTGGATCCAGGGTTAAAAGCAATAGATTCAAATTTAGCTTTGTTCCTAGCATAATAAATGCGTTTAACTTGCATCAGTAACTTGCACAGTAGCACTTTATTGTAGCACTTTACTGACCTGACTGCACCAGCACCTTATTAGGGCTCGCACTTTATTGTTAACTAAGGATATTTTGTTTTACTTGACAATTCATTCATTCACTGAATTCTTATTCATGGTTGTTTCTTTACGTTTTATTGTTGTGACTGGCCTTTTGCATGTCCTGTTGGATATGTCTTGTCCTCTACTGCAAGCTGAATTTCCCCTCGAGGGACAATAAAATCTGAAATCTGAAATCTGAGCTACTGGAGAAATTACAGGAAAGATTAGTGAGACTGAGCAAGAGGGGAGGAAATGCAAACCCACAACACTGTGTAATCTCAGGCACGAGGCCGCTACAAGCCAATAGATCCTATCAGAGACTGTGTTTTCTGAGCTCGAGGGGGAGAGAGGGATAGCTCACTATAGCGCGATGTAAATGCTTTCTCACTCAGCACCTTTCCAGGTGAGCAGAGGGCATTGTCTCTTATCTACAGTGTGACAACCCGATGAGATATCCAAACACTCATTATCTCCTACATGGTCTGTGCTGATCCACGATTTGGGAGACAGCAATCTCGAACCAACACATCCCAGGGTTTCAGTCAGGTCCTGAACACCAGCAAATGACAATCTGGGAAATGACAAAATTACATAAAATGACAACTGGGACAACCCCCATCTCTCTGGGCCCTGCTTTCTGTGACTCTTCTCTTCCATGTCCCGTATTTTCCATGTTGACATATCTTGTTACCACCCTTTCATTTTAGGTGTCAGATACAACCTAACAGGCTGCGTGTCACATTTACTGATTACATTTAACACAGAGAGTTTCAATAGATGCCACTTAGGATTTCCCTACAATGACAATAAAGCCAGACCCGCCACCTGTGGACTCCTACTGGCAAACTGACAGATGCTTAATAGCATTTACCAGAGGAGCCCCGTTGGCTCATTTCCACCATAAAAGCAGCTTTTATTATTGCATGTTGTTGTAATGTAAAGAGTTACAGATGTAATTGCTGTCTGTGGGCAAGTGACAGAGCAAGAAAAAAAAGGGACAGATGAGAGCCAGGAGGAATTTAAAGTTTGGGTGTGCTATACTCCTGCACAGTCACAGAAAAAAAACAGCATTCCTTTGCTCGTTCTCCCCAAAAAAGGAAAAGGCTTTATATTCATGAACTTTGTACAGCCAGGTGCATCCATCATTGTCACTGTGAGGCTAATAGGTAGCCTGCCTAACCAGGGTAATGTATAGGCAACTGCACCGTGGAGCTGTAACACTGTTCTCTGCAGTCTGTCCATAAATGTTAGACAAACCTATGCAAGGCGAACCAACAAGACAGCATTAATATGCCTTTCACTCTGAGGTACTTACATAATCCATAGTCCACAGATGGCGAGGACAGGTAAACTGGCGGGAAGGATCATCCACTGGCACATGTTGACCACTACGAACAACACAATATTTTCCCACCTTTACAAAGCTCTCAAGGACTAATTCCAGTCATATCAAGTCCAGTGTAAAATTTAGAAATCACTTTAAACGTACATGACATTCGGACCAGATGTCATTACAAGCGGTGCGGTCAACCCAGGAAGAGAGGGAAACGAGCCGGGATAAGACTCAAGCTAAGAAGGCTTGGACCCAAGGCTGTCCCACTACCCAGCCTACTCCTGGCAAATGTCCGGTTACAGGACCGGAGATAAGACTCAGGCTGACCCAGCAGAATGAAACCAGAAACTGCGGTGCTCTCATCTTTACAGAGACGTGGCTCCATAACAACATATGGGATGAGGATTTAGCACTGGACGGGCGGAGCCTGTTCCGGGCTGACAGTACGCCTGTCACGATAACAAATTTTGCTGTGCAATTAACTGCGTCAGAAATATAATATAATATTCAAATATAATATTGCGTAATATTGTGCTTTTAAGAGCATTTTTATTATTGTTGTAATTTTGACATTTTCAGACCATTCTTTAAACTTATATCATGATAATAAAGGCATAATAATCCAACTACACCCTTTTGAAGAGAAATAAACATTTATTCAACAAGAATATTTAAAAATGTAAACAAGAAAAATTAAATATCCAAAATAAATAAGATGAAAAAATACCAAAATAAATAAATAAAGACCTTATGAATACAAAAAAAAAATTGACCAACAAAAAAATGCACTGTAATAAAAAAAAAAAAAAAAAAAAAAACACACACAACCAAAAACGTTGAAATGGACTCTCAGTCTCTTATCAAAAATATAGAGACTAACATTCCATAACAGTCAACACTTCCAACACTTCCCTTTGCATCTTGGCTTGTTTTTTTTTTTTGTTTTGTTTTTTGTTTTTTTTTCTTGACTGGGAAAACTGTGTGGACTGGTTGTGCTTTAGCTGTGCACTGAAGTTGCTCGTCCCTCTTTTAGTTTGGATAGTTTTAAAACAAACGCGGCACAGCGGCTCGTCCAGGTGACTGGGCTCCCCGCTCTCATTTGCTTTGAATCCAAAACATTCCCACACGGGGGTTTGGCTGCGTTTGGTTTGGGAAGTTCCATGTCGTTCTCGTTCGCTCTTTTCTCTGCCTCATCTCTACCTCACAAGGATCACACTCTGTGTGTGTGTGTGTGTGTGTGTGTGTGTGTGTAGCCCATGGCCCCGCCCCCTCACAGAGACAAAGACACTCGATGAGAAGAGCGTTCCCTCCGTTCATTCCGCTAATGAACCAACTCACCTCGCTGACAGACAACACACGACAGTGAACGATCATGTCGTCTGGTCTCTTTAGTGGAGAGAGACGAGGAAAACAAACACACATGAATGTGGCAACTAATCGCGGTCAGAAAAGTTACCGACTTCATTTAAATTTACCGTGCAATTAACCGACTTATCGCATATCGCAACAGGCCTAGTGAATATTTCTTTTAGGCAACGTGATCTTGGGAGAAGAAGAAGGAGAGCTGCAAGAACAAAGTTAACCAGAAAGTTAGAGAAACTCCAGGATCAGTTTAGGAAAGCTGAACAGCGAGCAGAAAAGTACAAAAAGCGGCTTCAACAAATAAAAAAGGCCCATTCATCTCCGCGATCCAAAGTAAACAAGTTAGTAAAGCACATCTCAGGCACATCCTTAAGGAATACCCTATTGTTCCATACAGCAGTAGCTGAAGAAGTACGCAACAAATATACAAATTCAAAAAGAGAGCAGGACAGACAGGTAATTGCTGGAATAGTCACCAGCAAAATCCTAAAGAAGTACAGGCTGCAGAGAATGGCAGAGAAGGTTTTTGGATTCTCAAGGAGGAGGTGGACAAAACTGGGAAATGACAATGTCTGCAAGTACCAGAGGAAAAAACATGAGGGGGCGGCTGCCACGCTGAGATCTACAGTGAAATCATTCTTTGTTCGTGATGATGTCAGCAGGATCATGACTGGGAAAAAACAAACAGTAACGAAAGACAAGAAGAAAATGCAGAAGAGATTTCTGGTTGATTCGATGAAAAATCTGCATCTGATGTTCCTGGCTGAGTCTGTCATATTCACCATTCTGCACACTTCGCCCATACTGGGTTGTGCATCCAACCCTTTCGGATCGTGAAACATGTATGTGCAAGCAACATGAAAATCTGGGATTTATTGCCAAAAATCCACATCAGATGCACATCATTTACACCTCTGGTTTGGAGAGCCTTACAGAGGCTATCACATGTGACACCACAAACAAGAAATGTGTATGGGGAATGTGAAGAATGCCATTACAGAGCCACCAATAATGTCTTCTACCTTCAGTGGACCACTGTGGACAAAGCGCACAACAATGAGCCTGGAGTAGCCTCAAAGATCACTTTGAAAAAAGAATTTGAATGCTCCCAAGGAGAACTGGTGGAAAAGTTTGCCATTTTGCTCCAGAAGTTCAGGCGCCATCTCTATAACATCAGGCAGCAATATGCTTTCTCACAGGCCCTAAAGCTGAACCTCCCAGCAAACGAATGTGCAGTCCATATTGACTTCTCAGAGAACTACAGCTGCAAGTACAGCACTGAAGCTCTAGCTGTCCACTTTGGTGCATCACACCAACAGGCCACTTTGCACACTGGGGTTTACTATGTGGGTGGAGCATCTGCCGCTACCTCCTGCACTGTGTCAGCATCCAGACTCAAGGGACCACCTGCCATATAACACCTTGAGCCCATCCTGAGGGAAATACAAGAGAGATGCCCGGATGTGACAACTATCCATTTTTTGAGCGACAGTCCCTGTACACAGTACAAACAGCGTGGTAATTTTTACCTCTTTTGTACTGAAATTTTCAAGAAGGGGTTTACAAGAGGAACCTGGAACTACTTCGAAGCCAGCCATGGCAAAGGTGCCCCAGATGGTGTGGGTAGCACATGGAAGAGGACAGCCGATAGGCTTGTCAGCCAAGGAGTTGATATCCCCACGGCATTATCTCTGTACCAAGCTCTGAGTGAGGACCAATCAAAGGTGAAGGTGTTTTACATTCAGGAGCAAGCTGTGGAGGATGCCATGAAAGAAATGCCAACTGACCTTCCAGCCATACCATCCACAATGAGGCTCCAATAGGTTGCCACTCTTTCACCTGGGAAAATTCTCTACCGTGACGTCAGCTGTATGTGTTCTGCAACAGGAAATCTGGAGTGTGATTGCCAGAACACCAAGTGCTTCAGCTTTATTCCCAAAGATGACCACACAGAAGACCCCATACACAGCACACCAGAAGAAGTGCAGTGGCACAGTGCAGAAGTTCTGGGGAAATGGTGTGCCCTGGTGTATGACCACACCATCTACCCAGGGATAATCCATGAGGTGAATGAGACCCACTGCCAGGTCAAATGTATGCACAGAGTGGGGGCAAACCATTTTTTTCTGGCCGTTGAGGGAGGATCTCCATTGGTATCCCTTTGAAGATGTGCTGACCCTTATTCCTTCCCTGGGGAACATTGCCTCACGTCACATGGCCATCTCAAGAGAAGTATGGGATGCTCTGGTCATCCATGAAATTTAAATCCAAACATCAGCTCTCTACAATATTGATCAGTTCATGATTATTTTTGATAATTTGATAATCATTCATTTTAATGCCAGGTTTCCAGCCTACTGTTATGACTGTTTTAAAGCTTGTCCGCTAAATATTTGATCAGATCCAGTTTGCGGTCTTGTTGACATGTTTATTTTTTATCTTTCCCACTCATGCTGTTCATCTTTCATTGAAAAGATATATAAAATATTATTACACAACACTGCTGTGGTCCTGAGTATCTATTTTTAACATTTATGTCATGATCTACATTTAGAAGTAATGGATCATTTCAACCCTGTTACTTTGTGCAGCCCTGTTACTCTAATCTCAACCCTGTTACCATATCATTTTTATTAAAAAAAAAAAAATCTTAAATGATTTTCTCAGCACATGAGGGGTTTAACCTGTTCTCCTTTAAATAGTTTGAATGATTATATGCATAATGTATTTGAGCAAATATTTGAAAATAACTAATGAAATTAGTAAAAAACAAAGTTCCTTAAATTAATATAATTTGAGATTTATCTTAGATTAAATGAATATTAAGTGTGAATGTGACCTTTTTAGTCAATGGTATAAGGATTTTTCAAATAATATTTAAAAATATAGGTTTTTCATAGCGCACAGCAAATAAAATATCTCATAAAATGTGTACCTTTGATGCCTGAGCTGAATGAATGAAATCATTTGACAGTTGATTAGCTGTTTTTCTTACATATGTAATAGAAAATAATAAAATAAAGGGTCAGTTTTTCATAAGTGTTGATGCCTAAATTGTCCTCCAATTCTAGAATGAGCCCTAGGGTGCTAAATATTGGTTGATGACTATCTATCCTTCTCCTATACAGAGAAATCTGATCTCTATCTAACTTTATACTTTGTGGACATTTTGAGGTATAAAAATATATTTTCCCACCATTTCCTTCAACAACATCAGTACACGTTTGCTTTGTAGCTGTTCAGGCCGGTGTGTATGATTGGACTGAGAAAAGCTGTGTGACGCTCCTGTCAGCACCAGACTGCTGTGGTGGTGCTGGGCAAACCCCTGGCTCATTTCAGCTCCTGCATTATTATATCCACCCAAACAGCTCCTACATGTCCACCAACAAAGGCTGTTTGTTGTTTCCTCACAATGAACAGACTGTGACTGCGCTCCTGTTTCCCTCCTGCCTCTCCACTTTTGAGCCTGGCAGCTTTTTAAGGCAGGGCCCTTCCAGTCTGTGTCTTACTGAACACACTTCCAGTATATAATAGTGCAAAATATTATATTGCCCATTTAAAAAAGTTCCCCAGAGCTCTCGACGTTTTTAAACTTTGAAAGGTTATTATTCAACCTCAAAACCCCCAAATTCACATTTCTTTTTATTTTCAAGTTTTGGTGGAACTCTATTTTTTGGTAATGTTCTTGAAATTTAGTTTACAATGTAAATTAATCATAATCATAAATAGGCAAATAGTTTTCTTGTATTTGTATTTATTTATTTAAATTTATTTATTTATTTATTTCCCTTTAATCTGTAACTTTTACTTATTTCTTGCTAATTTTCTAGTCAATTCTTGCTAGTTTGCTCATCACTGTTTTCCCATGTTTTGAAACAAAATCTGCCCAGGATTTAAAGGGTTAATAACAAAATGTTTCTTCATATGACAATGAAAGTTATTACAATAATATCCTGCCAGAGCTCGATGACAACAGCCAGTTTAATACACACAGCAAGATAACATATCTCCCTGTGGGCGTGTGTGTGGGTGTGTGGGTGGGTGTGTGGGCATGTTGTCCCCGTGCCACTGAGGTGTGTAAAATGCATATCTGTAATTAAAAGTGTAAATTATTAAAGTAATAAGGAAACGGATGTCTGTTATATTGTGTGCCAAGTTTTATTCTGGGAAGAGTTCATAGAGGTCTCAGTTTAGGTGAGTTGAGGTCAAGGATGTCCTCTCCTCTCCTGTCCTGTCCTGTCCTGTCTTATTTTAGTTTAGTTCAGTTTAACAACCATTTTAAAAGAATGCAGTTGTACTTGAAGAGACATGGAGGACAGCACAGTAAAGTGAAAAACGTGCCTCTCATGAAATATGACAGGTTTGTTTGGATTCAGCCGCAGAGCGAGCTGCAGGGAGCCACATGGACAAAACGCTTGACAGCATTTAAAGAGTCAAATCCCACCAGGATCCAACAGGACTGGATATGAAGTGAAGAAACAATTTAAAGATAAAAATATAGACAAGAAATGATTTTTCAACTCAGAGTGATACACATGTGCCATTGCACACTAACTGGAGCTGCTGGTTTCTATGTTTGGACACAAACAAACTTTCCAGCCTGAATCACCCACAGCAGCAAGAGTTCACATCAAAACATCTTTATGGCTGATAAGAGCAGTAGATAGAGCCTTATTACCCTAATAACACACACACACACACACACACACACACACAGAAACAACTAACTAATCTGCTGGATGACTGAATAACATAATAAAGTGTAAAGTGATGACCTGTGACATTTTCATGAAAACATGCATGTTGTTAGCAGCTGCTACGACACCACTGAGACTCCCATCATTCAGAGAGGATTTGACTTTCTAAAGACCTTCGTCACTTTGCTCACTGCTGTTGAAATGTTTGCTGTGAGACTTTCCACAGAACACTGAACCTCCGAGGTCTGATCCTAAAGCAAAGGAGCAGAAATCAGGCCATCGGTCAGTCGATCCTCATTGTGCCTCATTTCTTTCTCAGCTCTTTACAACAGTCCCAACTCACTTGTGGCTGAAGTTCAACCCGGTCGCCAGAATAAACTTTGGAATTCTACTTTTCTGCAAACCAACAAATACATTGAAATGTCAAAAAAACACTGAACATCATTGTAATGCAGCCCTCGTCAACATCACATGACTGTTAACATTGGACCATATGTGGCAGCTAATGTTAGCTCATTAGCTACTTTAGCCACTTTTATTAGCTTTGTTAGCCACCAAAATGACTTGGTTAAGGTTAAGAAAAGTTTCATTGTCATGGTTTAGGTTAAGGAAAGGTTTGTTGTCATGGTTTAGGTTAAGGAAAGGTTTGTTGTCATGGTTTAGGTTAAGGAAAGGTTTGTTGTCATGATTTAGGTTAAGGAAAGGTTTGTTGTCATGGTTTAGGTTAAGAAAAAGGCCATGGTTAATGAGAGGTTAGCTAACATTAGCTAAAAACACACTCAGGACTCCAACTCGTCTGCACAAGCAAAGTCCTGTTTCTTGCAGCGTCCACTTTCCTCCTAACTCAGTGTTTTCTCTCACTTTATACGGCAACATGAAACCTGAAAACACTTCAACATGTTGCAGAAACATGTGTCGTGGTGACTGGACAGAGGTTGAAGTGGGGGCGTCCTGATCAGGACACTGAGACAGACGGAGCAGAGGGACAGGAAAGGCTCAGCTGAGCTGTTTGTTGGGGAGCTTTTCTTCAGGGGTCCCGTCACTGAGATGCCAGCAGGCTTCACACTTCAGACCAGTGGCGGATACAGAACATGGCTAATGGGTGGGCCTAAAAAATTCTGGATGGGCCTGTTATTTCATTTTGTTTATTTTTTTAGATAGACATGTATAAAATGATATGATGAAAGAAAAAAAAACCTCTCGGTAAATGAGCCGAGAGGTTGTAAACGAGCATAAAATAAACGTTGGAAAAAGGACATTAAAACATTTATTTATTTAGTTAGTTATTTTTTGGTCTTGAATCTGATAGGGTGGGCAAGCTGTCAATCAGGGTGGGCCTACGCCCATCCAGGCCCACCCGTAGATCCGCCTCAGCTTCAGACTGTACGTTGTGAGATGCTTCTAGAGACAACGCAGAATGCACTGCAAAAACGCAAAATCTTACCAAGATTATTTGTCTTATTTCAAGTCAAAAATGTCTTATTTCTAGTCAAAATATCTCATTAGACTTAAAATAAGACATGATCACCTCAGAAGTAACTTGTTTTTAGACAATTTTCACTTGTTTCAAGTGAAAATTCTCTTGAAACAAGTGAAAATTTGCTTGTTTCATTGGCAAAATTTGCCAGTGGAAAAAGTGAAAATTCACTTGAAATAAGTAAAAAATTAGCTAGAAACAAGAAACAAATTTTGCCAATGAAACAAGCAAATTTTCACTTGTTTCAAGCAAATTTTCACTTGAAACAAGAGACGATTGTCTAAAAACAAGTTACTTCTGAGGTGATCATGTCTTATTTTAAGTGTAATGAGATATTTTGACTAGGAATAAGACATTTTTGACTTGAAATAAGAAGTAAGATTTTGAGTTTTTTGCAGTGTGATGGATGCGTCTCATGTGTGCCGGCAGGCGGCTCAGACCTGTCCCCGTGTCCCCCCATCCTTTATGGCTCTGGGTGTCAGCAGCATGTCCCTCTGGCTGTCACGTGCTGACAATCTGCTCTGTTTTCACTCGGCCGCACTTTGATCAGTAAAGGATCAAAGTCTGTTGGCTCACGTGCTGCTGCTGCTGCAGCCGCTGTGGATATAAGGAGCAGAGCATCCTGCTCTCATCAGACCCGAAAACCACACCAGCTGACCTTCACCTGCCAAACATCCAGTCTCGTCCTCCTCCTCCTCATCTTCATCATGAAGGCCGTCCTGCTCCTCTCGGTCCTCCTCGGTGCTGTCCTCTCTGTCCGAGCTGCAGCAGGTCAGACTCCACATTTTAACGCTGTCTGCTCGTTTCCATGGCAGTTTCACCACACACTGAGTGGTTTCTTGAAGAATTAGAAAGAAATCAAAGGAACAGAGGGCTGTGGTTAACACGCAAATGTAACGTTTTCTCGGGTGTCTTTGCTCCTCTGAGTCAAATCAAAGCGGTGTGTGTGTCTCGTTGTTTCCTCTCCAGTTGAAGCTGTGGAAGCGGCACCACAGAACTCGCCTGACGCTGCTCTGGGTGAGTTGCTCTCACGCAGAAAATCAGTCACTGCAGATGGGAATCAGACACCAGCATGTGAACAGACCAAAAAACGTCCCATTAGATTCTAACTCTTAATTTCTGTGTTTCTCTGTCAGGGGCAGACAATGAAGAAGAAGCTGCTCCTCTTCCAGGTAGCAAATGTGTTGACAGAGCAGATCAGGATGATCCCAGCAATAATCTTCATTCTTGTACAAACTGACCTGATGTCTTCTTTTCTGTGATCGTTTCTTCAGAAGAAGAGCCAGAGGCTGTTGCTGCTGAAGAGGAGGCTTCACTAGCTGAAGGTTGATCTATCTTCTATCTCATCTTATCTTATCTTATCTTCTTCATATGGCACCTTTTCAGCAATGAGGCACAAATTGTTGTACAGAAGAAACAGAAAGACAAACTATTAAAACAATCACTTGATTGATGAACATTAATATCCATTGGTTTGATTTTTAGAAAGTGAATGATTGAAACCTCTTGCCCCTGCAGGTCGTTTCTTCCTGTGTCCCCCTGGTTGGACCAGATATGGGAGCAACTGTTACCTGTACCTGAGCACTGGCAGATCCTGGACCAGCGCAGCGGTAAGAACCTGCTGCTCAAAGACACAGACTGCAGATTTGTTCAAATGTTGAGAAACAGCTGGATTAGCCACAGGTCAGCTGTCTCCAACTTTGTGTCATCTCTCCCTCTGTGTGTGTGTGTGTGTGTGTGTGTGTGTGTGTGTGCACCCTGCCAGGCCAACTGTGCCACTCTGGAAGCCTCCTTGCCTTCTGTCCACAGTTTTTGGGAGTACAATTTCCTGCAGGAGTTGACCAGGAGGGGGGGAGGCACTGTTGCCTGGGTGGGAGGCTTCTACTTCCTGGTGAGGCGTCACTCCTGTGACAACACCTTGTACAAACATGAGCTGTAGTTTCACTCCTGTAGTGCAGGATTCTTCCAAATGCCTCATGTCCAGATGCTGTCAGCTGTTGTGGATGGCCTGTGCTCAGTCTGTTGATTCATGTGTGCAGGGCTGGAGGTGGCTGGACCAAAGCTCTTGGGACTACAGCAACTGGAACTCTCAGAACTCGGTCAGCCGCTACCAGTGCATGTACCTCAACGCCGGGGGTAAGACACCAGGCTTGTTTGGAAGTTGTTTCCCCGTGTTAGTGCCCAGTGAGCTGCTCTCTGCGCTGCATCAGGCGCTCCAGGATGCAGCCGCTGAAAAGTTCATGCTAACAAAGACCTCATGCTGCTTGTCTTCTATTTTCTTTTGCAGCGGGCTGGTCCAACCATAACTGTGGAAACGGATGGCCGTCCATCTGTGTGAGGAGAACCAATACGTGCTGATCATGGCGACAGAGTGCAGCTGTGAATATTTTGCAGAAAAACGGATCAGCTCAGGCTGTGATGCAGGAAGCCCTCGTGGTATAATCTTGGCTCATTAACATACAAATCTCTAGAGGGAGGAGAGGGAAGAGTAAGCGGCTCCTGTTGCAGCTGCTGAGTGGAATTCATGCTTTGCTGCTTGTAAGATTTCAAATGTCAACAGTGAGAAAATACAGAACAGCTGATTGTTTTATACGGTGTGATGAAAAGAAACCAGACAATGTTGCTTCATTTGATGATGCTGCAAAATCAGACCTGTAAATGACATGATGACATGGTAAAATATGTGTAAATGTTTGTTTTTTTGTATTTTGAAATGTGTGTTGCACTGAAACATTGTGTAATAAAAGATACTGAACGTATCGCACTCCTGCTTGTTGTGATAACTGCAGCTCTACCTGTGTGTTCTACACTCACATGCATTCAGTTTTGGTTGACAAGCCTAAACAAGTCATGCCAAAGCAATAGGATTATTCCACACTATTTAGATACCTTACCTCATCACTGGATGTTTCTGATGGATCTCTGCTCTGACTCCAAACACATGCAGGTGAGAGGTTCTGTCAGTGTTGTTGCAATTCCTACTGTGTCCACTAGAGGCTGATAACAGTCAACCATAATATAAAAGCACTTTAAATACTCCAACATGTTTTTGTGAGATATCCACATCTTTTTCAAGGGAGATGACAATAACACTTGACCTTAACTCCAAATATAAGAGCACACAGTTTGTGCCTCCAGCAAAAAACAACCTTATATCTGAGCAGCAGTTTATTATAACTCATAGTTCTGCTTTAAAGTTAAGTGGCCTGTAGCTGTAACTAACCACACAGTGTTGTATTAAGGGAGCGACAAAGTCTTCATCAGGAGGCTGTCAGGGAGGGGGATGTGTCAGTCAACATGAGAGCCTGTCCTGACCCATGGTGACAAACCTTTCCCTGACCTGAACAATAACCTCCTCCTAACCTTTACCATGTATTTTTGGTGGTAATGTTAGTTAGTGAACATTCTGGCAAGCCCGCTCTGGAAATGGTTCTTTGGGTCGTATTAGAGGCTTGGAGCAAAACAAACTGTCCCAGCTTGTGGAACGATGTCCTTTGTGTCCTAATAGTCGGGGAGCCAAAGTCTCAAAAATGGGTTGAACCTGACATGGTCTGCCATACTTTTTATTTGTGTTTTTTCTGTTAACTTTGACCCTAAGGACCAATAATTGGAGGGTCTGCTCTGCTGGAAATATCGCGAAAAAAAATTGTGGCCGTTTTAGTGTATGCACCCTGTATTTTTTTTTTTTATTTTTTTTTTTTTTTTCAGAAAAATGTTAAAAACGATTTTTTCCCTCAAGTCCTCAGTGGGTTGGGTAGGCTGTCAATAAATGCATTCCAGATACACAGAACATGAAGTGCTCAAGTGCTCCTTTTCAAACCCAGCATCAAAGCACGCGCAGCGCAGATCCGGAAAAACATTCCCCACGTGTTCGCTGGGCGATCGAGGGAAGAACGGAGAGGCGTTAAGTTCACGTACAGAAACAGAGCAACACCGGAAGTATATAGATGTTGCTTTCAAAATATACGCTGTAGCGACTCCTGGGTGGGGGACACTTGTGTTTTCGGATGTGCTCAGTAACATACCTGTTATCTTAATACTCCACTGAGTCATTACTCTTATTATTGAGTAACCGATAAGCTCTTAAACTGACACCAGAGAAACTACAGGGTGTATTTGGATTAACTTAACGCCAGAAGCTCAGCCTCCCATTCAAAAGCTTTTAGCAGCTGCCATTTATGAAATGTGTTCAAAATCATTCTTTCAACAGACTGTCTCGTGTAAATTTTGTATTGCATCTTGCCTGTGCCTGTATGGTTAGACTTAGACTTATCTTTATTTGTCATTCGACATATACACCATACAGTGCACATAAGAACGAAATTTTGTTGCAATGGCTATCGACATAAATACAAGACAGATTAAAATGTTTATTGAACCATGTAATACTGTGAAGAAGATTCAAAATAGAATAATTTATATTTTTCAGTAAATTTTGTAATTGATGTTATCTAAACATTAAACGTCTAAAATAAGGAAAAAGAAAACAAAAAGTCAGTAAACTAGTATTTTGAAATGTGCTCTTTTATTTTGAAGGTTATATCGGAAACGATATATTTTGTTTCCACGTGCTTAGCAGCTGTGGGGCATGTTCATGAGGTTTCATACAGGCGGAACTGTAGCTCTCTGATCAGGTATGTAAGGCTGAAAATAACAGGAGATACATGTTGTTTATGTGTTTACAGTCTTGAGGTGTGAAAAGTCTGGCGGCTAACGTTACACTTGTTGACCCCGATTTAGCTCTCAATGTTACATTACCTTAGTTAACCTTAGCCTTAGCACGCTAGCTAGCTACCTTGTAGGAGCGCATGCGAGCATCGTCAGGCTTACCATGGCTGAGCTCAGTTCGCTGCCATGTGTTGTTTGGATGGATTCAAACAGGGGTGCTGATGGTAAAGCACGCCTTTTGTTAACTCGTGTAACTGTAAGTGTAAAGTCCCTTCAGAAATCCCGGGGTTAGTGTTGACATTCCTTTGGGCACAGTTGTAGAAAATGTGTCTTGAGACTGTAAAGGAAGCGAATCAGGCCCATTAGGATCTATTCTTTAGAAATGGCTGTAGTTAGTTAGTTAGTTAGTTAGTTAGTTAGTTGACCATGCAGCTGTTGCTTCTGCTATCCACACAAACTGCGAGCAAGCAATTAGTGACAAACTTCCAATTCCATTGAAACAAAAAGGTTAAGATTAGATTGGAATATAATGCTGCTTGGTGGATTATTTCTATGCTGAATTTACAGTGAGAGCCCAGCACTGTTTAAGATTCAAGATTTTTATTTGTCACATGCATGGATTTATATGCACAGCAGCAGTGAAATGTGATGGCAACAACTCCAGCACTGGGCAAGTAAAATAAAATAAAAATAAAAATAGAAAAGTATATATACACTCCTATATACAAGTATAAACATTAAGTGTAATGTAACATAATAAACAGGAAAATGAATGGCATATTTATAGGCGGAATTATGTACATAGTAAAAGAAGTACAATTAGATATAGACTGTTATATAGATTCTACACAAATATTGTCATGTCTTAATTATTTTGTATGTGTGTGTGTGTTTGTGTGTTCCTCCCACATCCTCTGCATATGTGCTTGTCAGTAATATTTTAAAATAGAACAATCTCAGCAGAGACACTAGAATGAATGAATTTTTTGAACCATCATCATTGATTGTTTGTTGGTTTTATTAACTCTGTGTCTGTGTGTCAGTCAGTTACTCAGCACTGTAGAGATGGAACATGTGATGCATAGTCTGTCACTGTGTTATCAAATACGGGTGTGACAATACACATATTCCTACTGAACGGTTCGGTTTGGTGAGCATCACAAACCAAACCAATGACGTGACTGCCATGTTCTCTGTGCCGCTCATGGATGTAAGATCACAAACAAGATTTCTGAGCGATGCATGGAATATGAGGAAATACTGTGTTTTTGTCAGTAAAGTGCTGCATAAAAAAATAGTGTAGGGGGTCAGTCTGATCCCCCTCATGCATGAAAGGGTTAAAGGCTGTAAATGTGCTTGTGCAGGTCAGATGGATGATAAGCTGTCAGAAGAGAATGGCCTGTCAGCACTGACAGCCGAGGAAGAGGAAATGGAGGTTACCTTGACTCAGCAGACTGAAGGCCATACCGTCTCCCATGGCAACGCTCACACACCTGACACTCACACACATCAAGAGGCGGAAAAGGCAGATGCATGCACGCTCTCAGCAGTGAGGACACTGTGTGTGGAGAGTGTTTGTAAGGAAGAGAGCGAGGAAGACAGTTCAGAGGATTCAGACAGGTACACACACACACACACACACACACACAGTGACAGGCTCCAGCCAATGAGAGTGTAAGACATGGAGAAACCAGAGGAGGAGTCTGTCAAGCCAAGCTTACAGTTTTAAGCAGAATATATTTTTACACTTTATCAGTATAGACATGGATTAAGCAAATGAGGGTGCAGCACCACATGTAGGTGATGCTCCTCTAATATGTGTGTGTGTGTGTGTGTGTTATTTGGAAGCAGTGAGGGAATGACAGAATTAATGTGATGCCGTTCTGCTGTTCTCCTCAGCGACAGCTCCACCTCCTCCTCCTCTTCCTCTTCTTCTCCCTGCGTTCCTGTGTTAGCAGAGGAGGAGGAGGATGATGAAGGCTTCAGCCAACCGGCTCCTGTCAAAACACGAGATGAGATCCTGCTCGAGGTCAGTGTGCACATCGTCTGTTGACTGTGGACTTTTGCTCTCTCTTCAGTTTGGAACTGAGCTTGGTAGTGACGAAAAGTTTTGTACTGCTTGTCTCCGATTTCAAAATCACTTCAGGAATTGATAGATTGATAAATCTGATATCTTGAAAAATTGATAACGACTGATCTTTGTTTTTGAATGCCATTCCAAAATCCTGCATTGTAGGGAGCAGAGTTTGATCAAAATTGGGGTTTGAAAGCCATTAGTGACATATGTGGACGGGATCTGCCGATATTTTGTGCCAATATTCAGGAACTGTGAGCTTTCATATTTTTATGATCCAAAAAATCCCCCCAAAAGTAATTGTTGTTTCCACAGAACTTTTAATCTTGTTGTGGGTGGAAGCCTCTGAGGCAGAAAGCTCCCTGTTGAAAACCCAGCGAATGAAACTGAACAAACAGGGATAAAATGTGCAAATCTTGTGAGAAAATTGTATATTATTTGTGATGAGAACAGTTGTAAAAGTGAGCGGCCAATTCAAGTATTTCATGTTTGCAAAATGCCTTGGACTTAGTTTAAGGTAAAGCATTTTCTGCTTTCACATCACTTCTACTGAAAACCAGACAAAAAGCCATTTGAACTGAAAGATAGAAAGATGCTAAATAGATTTAACTGTTTCATTTTTTCTGAAAAATTGTAGTTTTCAGTGGGTCAAGACAATCTAGTTATTTATGTATTTATTTATTTAACTGTACTCTCCACTGCAGAATAGGGTTTTATTAATTTTTACTCTTTGGCATTTTAGTTTTTCTTCTCCAGTTTCTATTAAGCGGGTGAAAAGCCATTATGAACCAAATGCCTACTGTGTGTGTGTGTGTGTGTGTGTGTGTGTGTGTGTGTGTGTGTGTGTGTGTGTGTGTGTGTGTGTGTGTGTGTGTGTGTGTGTGTGTGTGTGTGTAGGAGCTCCCAGAGGTGGAGGAAGTGTGTGTGGCGTTGCCAGAGGATGCACAGCTCCAGCCAGTAGGAACAGTCTCCAGTATTCTACAGCAGCTCGGTTGGTACACACACATACACACACATACACACACATACACACAGCCACACAAACACAGAGAGAGGCGATAACACAGTCCAAAGCAAAGTGCATATCATTATGAGATGAAAATACATACACACATAGAAGATATAGTTTGTAGATGAGCTCTCACTGTCTCTCTCTCTCTCTCCCTCCCTCTCGCTCTGACCAGTCATCATCCAGTCTCTGAAGGACACGCCCCCTCTGACGGACGACAGCATCATCTTCAGCTCCAGCAGGCTGGCTCTGGGGAAGGTAGGGAGGCCTGCAGGAGTCCAGTGCCCAGAGGCATAGAGCCTCCTCAAGGACCACAGCTGTGATTTTGGAACTTTAGTGTAATCTCTGCAAAATGTAAACTTCCTGTTTCTGTTAATCTTTTCCCAAAGCAAACAGTCACATTTTAGATCTTTTCATATCAGTTTTCCTACTTTTTAACCAGTCATTGGTCTCCATTCATTCCACTATGATATGAAAATTAACTTTCACAGACTTCAGACTTTCTTCACTCCAGTATTCCATCAGTGTAATGCAGTCGTCCACATTAGTTTCCTAAAAGCAGCAGCTCTGTTGTGTTTAGATGACCTGAAACTGGACAGAGTGAAATGGTGTCACCTCTGAAAAATCCCTGGGAAACGTTGAGGTGGGGGTTCCACCCAAAAAGTCTAGTTTGAAAATGGAGGGATTTTGATTATGTTGCGAAATCTGTAGTTGTAAAGGTTTGTTGCAATGTCAAATGCAACAAACCGTTAAGCCAAGCTGGAATGGTCCTTTATGGAAAACTGTTCCATAGTAGCTTCAGATTTCCTTAAGAAAATAATAATTTAATAATAAATATATAAATTAAGAAATAATTTCTCCCACTGACCTGTAATATCTGCTCAGTCATCTGTCAGAAACTGAGTGTATATTAGTGGCTTTGGAATAAGCCTTTCTGTAGCTTACATGAATTGACACACACATCTTCGTCTTTAGCCATGTCTTCCTGTGTGTTCCACCCCAGACATCACACCACCTGCATGGACACAAGACCTGTTCACATCTTTGTGTTTCTGTGTTCCAGGTGTTTGAGGTCTTTGGCCCTGTGGCCTGTCCACTGTATGTCCTGCGCTTCAACTCTGCAGAGCAGATCAGCAACAAGGGCTTAGCAGTGGGACAGACTGTCTTCTACACACCTCACATCAAAGAGTACACTGGCTATGTCCTCACACAGCAGCTGATACAGTGAGTACACACACACACACACACACACACACACACAGCCTGCAGATGTGTGTCCTCAGTGCTGTTGAGGTAAGCTTTTCTCTAAACAGTTCAGTTTTGTTGTTGGTAAATGAGAAAGTAGTGGAACAGCAGCTCAGCACAGGCTGTTACGCTTACAGTGAATTTGATCTGAGAGGGATTTCTCCTCAGGTTAAAGGGATCTGATGCATCTTGGAAGAATGACCAAGAACCACCACCAGAGGTACACACTCACACACACTTCACTCACACACACTGGTAACGGCCAGAAGCTACCAAAGCAGTGAAAGCAGGCTCCGTTTAGTTGGGTTCACTGTTACAGTTTGATGGATGGACACCATGTGTTTTGGGCTAAATTTCACCAGCAGCCTTCTCTAATTATTGGTGTGTGTGTGTGTGTGTGTCTGTGTGTGTGTGTGTGTGTGTGTGTGTTCCCCCACCTCCTCTGCCTCCTTTATCCACAGGCTTTAGATTATAGTGATGATGAGCAGGAGCAGGAAGCAAAGAAAAAGAAGAAACAGAATGCCAAGAAGAAGAGGGACAGTAACATCACTGGTACATACATACATGTATATCTACACACACACACACACACACACACACACACACACACATACAATAACAGTGTTGGGACATGGAAGGCTGCTAAAGAATTAGATGAATAAAAATATAGACATAAGCACTTCCCTGAGTCCCTGACTCTGGTTTCAGCCAACACTGCATGAGTGTACCGGAGGGGTTACTCTTATATTATTTCAACCCCCGACACACACACACACACACACACACACACACACACACACAGATCTGTTACGTAGGACAGTGCTCTTCCTCTCATTGGGCCTCAGTCACCAATATGTTAAGTTTTTCCAGTTGACCCTAATTAGCATACAGCAGGTAAACACCCTGCCAGTCCCCATAAAAGAGACTAGAGACAAGAGACTGCAGGGGTGTGTGTGTGCACGCATGCTCACACACACACAGCCCTGTATCGTGACAGGCCTAGTTGCAGGGCTGGTTTTCTTTGTCCACATGAAGCCCAGGATGTGGGCCTTGACTTTTTTATCTTCAGACTGGAACATAGCTCGAGCCTCTGTGCTAAAGTTTGAAGGGCTTGTAGGACATCAGGAGCTTCATGAGCTTCTTGTGAATGAAATGATGCGTTCAAGTTCCTGAAACGTGTGGTCCAGCCCATTGCTCTTTGTTTGCTTCATTCTTTTCTCCCCTTTTTCCCCTGCAGATACTCCCGCTGAGATTACCCATAGTGCTTTGCAGCAGCGGCCCCATGACATCAGGGGTTTCCCACCAAGACACACAGGGGCTCCCTTCAGGCACCAAGACCCCAGACACAAACACACACCGTTCCAGCACAGACAGGCACCACCTAGACACACTCACACCCCACCTAGACACACACACACCACACCTAGACACACTCACATACCTCCCATGTACCCGCCCCCTCCCTGCCCTTATCCTCCTCCTCCTCCTCCTCATGCTTTTGCACCCCCCAACTTTCCTCATTACCCTCCTCCTCCTCTTCCTCCTCCCCCCTCCTTCTGCCATCCCTCTTTCTCTTCTCCTCCGTGGCCTCCCCATTCCATCCCTGCTCCTCTCCCTTTCTCTAACCTCCCTCCTCCTCCTCCTCCTCCTCCTCCTCCCCAGTGATGCCCGCCAGGCACTCCCACCTTGCACCACTTCAGTTATGTTCCAGTTAAAGCTCAAGTTAGAAATTTTTACCGGTGTCCTACACAAACAGCGACATTGCACACATATCATTAAGTTGACACACTATTTACCTTTAGAGTTGTCATTGTCTTCCCCTTGAGACAAAGCTGTTGGCTTACATCAGTCAGCATGGTGTGTGCTCACGCTTATTACTCAGCATAATATGCAAGATCTTGGTGTTTATTACTTGGTGGGGAAAGTTGACCAATGGGCCTGTTTCCAAAAACTTGGTGTTCATTAAACAAAATGTTTGAAATTATAACAAAATGATCAACTGTGTATATATATATATTTTTTTTTTTATTATCAGTGCTTTTTTTGTTTTTGTAAATCGACTGTACTGAGTAATGGACTGATGCAGTATCAAATATATGTTTATTTCAGAATGTGTTTGGACTTGTCATCTGTTGTCTGGATAGCAGACCTTCATATTACACGTGTTAGGAAATCCTTCAGTGGTACATTCTCTGAAAGGCTGAGCAACAGTTTTTTTTTTTTTTTTCTGGGTGCAAAAGAAAAGCCTCCTGTGCAGCATTTTGGCCATGACACAATAAAAGGCTGTGTTAATGCTGACTACAAATGAATCTTTTCACCGTGGTAGCCCACTGGTCTGTGCGTATACATAGATGTAAAGGATGGGGCCTCTTGATGGTCAAAAAATAATTTGGAAACGCTGAAAAAACAAATATTGAGCAGGTAAAGTCTACTTGGGTTCCCCTACCAGGACTGTTGGGCCTTTTTTAAAAAAAAAAAAAAAAAAATTCTAGACACAGCAGGGTAACCAGTTTGGGGGGATCAGGGAGTACATCTGAGGGACAGTGAGGTCAGATACAGTTGAAACCAGAAGTTTATGTACACTGTATAAAAACAACCTTTTGCAGGCTTGATAATGGAGGGTAGCTGCACTAAACCCTTGTGGAGCATGAAAATAACAGCAGTAATCTGAGATCCACAAATGGAATCACTTGTGTGGAAGTAAAGCGTGCAGCTCATACGTCTGTGTGCATTTATCCTGTGTGCTGTGGTGTGCACGTTCACACTTCTCACAAGTTCACAAGCACCTTAAACGGTTTCTCTTAGGTAGTTTTAGCGAACTTGTTTAGTCTACTGGATAAGTGACTCCAAGCTGTTATTGAATGAATAACACAGATGAATGAGTTTATCATTTTGTAGTAAGTCATCAAACATACAAGACACGTTCCCTGTAATAAGTACAGAGTTTTTGATTTAAAACAAAATCAAAAAATGTTTTCATCTAGATTTGGTCTTGTAGCTTTGTAGAAATGATGCTTTGACTGTAAAACAAAAACAGACCAGAAGTCTTGTTCCAGTGCGAGCTTCATTGTCAGAGGCGTTGTTAGATCTTATTCATCCTCATTCGTCCCTGTAATATTTATCTCTGCTCCATTATATGAAACTGTTCCCACACTGATGAGTGTCACCTCTGCAATCTAATCCTTGACTTTCAGCTACACTTGTTGCTCCTCCTGGAAAGTTCATTTAAAATGAAAAGAAATTAAGAGGAGGAGGCAATGTTGATACAGTTCAGACAAGTTTCCATAACAGTGGCAAGCAACTTTTCTGTATTTGTACCTCTGATATCCAGCTCCTTCAACTAGTCATGACATGTCTAATAAAGATTCTGTCACTGTTACTATAGTTATAGTTGCAGCCTATAGTTTTAAAATCCACATCATCACTGATATCAGTGATGAAGCAGAGAGACTATACACTACTCACAAAAAGTTGAAAGTAGGGCATTTAAGTAGAAGCATACACTGGTGACTTCCTCATCTCAAACAATTTCTTGAAACAAAAGCCAACAACAGTGGTGGATATACCACAACAAAAAATGTCAGTGTCAATAACTTGTCATGTGCCCTTGAGCATCAATTACAGCTTGACAACAACGTCTCATGCTGTTCACAAGTCGACTTATTGTCTGCTGAGGCATGGCATCCCACTCTTCTTGAAGGGCGGCCCTCAGGACATTGAGGTTCTGGGGTACAGAGCTCCGAGCCTCTACACAGCGACTCAGCTGATCCCATAGGTTTTCTATGGGATTCAGGTCTGAGAAAGTGCAGGCCACTCCATCTGAGGTACCCCAGTCTCCAGCAGCCGTTCCCTAATGATACGACCTCGATGAGCTGGAGCATCAAACACCTGATGTGAATTTTGCCGTTAAACTCCTTGTTAGAGAACAGCAACTTGTGCAAAAAGTACTGAAACATTGAGTTGGACATGTGCATTCAAAAGTTTACAGAAGGTCACATTAAGTTCACCTGTAAAGGTTATAATGCATTTTAGGTTCATCCTGAAATTTCACCCGAAAGCCGAATATCCCTAACTTTTTGTGAGTAGTGTACATTTGTTCTCATGTAATCCCCTTTACATTGCATCAGTTGACATTAAATGAAACAGCAGTAGACTGATGTGGACTGACTGCAGTGTGGCACTGCTTTTATTTTCTACAGTGCAAAATTCAGCCTTCCTCTGTGTCCTTGGGGAGACAGCATGAGGAGAGTGATCGGAGCAGCCAGTGAAGGAAGCGGCGGACCCGGGACTTCTTGGTTTCTTTGACCTCTGAAAAGTCAAAGAGCAAAGAGCAAAGTCAGTGGCTGCACCCTTCTAGATGGAAGTCAGCCACAGTGTGAACAGTCCTGAGACTCAAGTCAGAGAGAAGAACTCCTACCTGATGTGGCGCTGGAGGATTGTTCAAGCTCATCACTGCAAGCAAGACAGGTGTTCTGGTCCTCCTGCTCTGCAGTGTTGGCAGCAGCTTCGGCAGGGGGGGTCAGGGGCTCCAGAGGAGCTGAATCCTTCAGGTTGGGCTCATCACTCCTACCTCCATCATGGGGGTTGGAGGAGTCATCAGCTTCATCCCCTACAGCTGGCTGGGAGGAAGTATGCAGTTCCTCCTGAAAGGAAGACAAGCTGTCTTAATGTTTGGCAAATAAAATGGCTAGTTTGGAGGTTTTTTTATGTTACAGTGTCTTATACTGCTTCTGTGATTCATGTGAGCACATCCTCTTACCGCTGTGTGTTTTGGGAGCTCAAACATGGCAGAAACCTCCTGGACTGTGGTGGCAACAATGATATCCAGCACCTCTGAGCTGAAGCGGTTCAGCTGCCCCACCAGAACGTCAGGGATGTAGCTCTGTCTGACCTTCTCCTGGATGGAGAGGGCCTTCTCATCCCTGATGGAGCGGCTGAAGGGGACCTGACGCTCTGTGGATGTCACACAGGAGGGCAGCTGGTCCAGAACAGCTCTTGTTACCCCCACAGCCAGGGGGCTCAGCTGCACAGAGGGCATGACGCACGACAGGCTTGGAGGATGGAGCCAGAAGCCCTGCAGCATTTTAGGGACGACCGCCATCACAACCTCCTGAGGGCCGAGGAGGCAGGAGACGGGCCCCTGCTGCTTGCTCTGCGCCAGGCTCCTCATGGCTTCTTTAGCCAGCCTCATGATGTGAGGCTCTCTGCAGAATACACACATTCAGGAGAAGTTGAAACACACTTCATCAGCACATGCCAGCACTGTGTAGTTTAAATGAGAACGTATTACAGATGAATGTGACTCACTGATAACAGGGACTGTCTGCTTCTGGTGAGCTGAGCACCATCCAGGCCTCAAACTCAATGTCCCTCATCTTCATGCTGACATTAACACGCCATGTCTGAAACACAAGTGAGACGGATCATTCAGACTGCAGCTATTTACAGGCTAAATCTACTATTATGGGACCATTTCCTCCAAACTGAGTCTCTTCTTGATAATGGTCTTACCTGCATGAGGACAGGCTGGACGATGTCAGCATCGTGGTCCTCGAGAGCAAACCTCCACAAGCTTTACAGAAGAAAACACAGAGAGAGCTTTTCTTTACTTTTGCTCTTGCCTGCTCATGAGAAACAGAGTAAATCATCATGAGCAGAGTTAATGACAGATGTAGTGGTGGACTGTGTGTGTGTCTCACCGCTCCCTGAGTCTTCTTGCTCTGCTCCACCAGCCAGTCGGTCATGTCCTCGGCTGTCAGATGGGACAGGGCCTGGTGGTGCTGCTGAAGCCTCAGCATCTCCACCAGCATTTTTTTCTACAACAAAATAGAAGAACTCAGAGCTCTTTCTACATCAGCAGAGAGATATTTGACCAGAATTCATCAGGTGTTAGATTTTGGTGTGAGCCTGAAGCAGAAAGTGCTTCTTACCTGAGACAGATAATATTTCTGCTCCCAGCAGATCTCGACAGTCTGTTTGTAGACTGGAGCATTGAACAGTTCCTTTACAGGAAATGAGATAGTGTCATCGGTAATAATTTTTCTGGTCAGTGTTTAAACTACAGCACAAAATATTTACAATTTTACTGCAGAACAAAAAGTAGCTCACATACCTCAATGGGCCTATAGATGGCCCGGCCTTCTATCCAGGCCATGGATGTCATTTTTCTGCAGGACATTCCAAAACTACAGCAGTGACAAAACTATCAAAACTCCCAAAACTCCATCCAAATGATCAAAAGTGCAGAGCAAACGCGAGAGCAGTCAAACGCGGTGTATCCATGGGGTACAAATGACCAAGTGAGCTCTTCTGTGTGCTTTCATGGAAGACAGAATGTTGTTGTGGAGTCACAGGCAGTAGAACTCGGCTCTTTGTGACACACAGATCCTGTTTGGTTCTGCTGCTCCAGGCTGAGATCAGCAGAGAAAATGTCTGTTGCAACTTGAGCAGGAGAGATCAAGTACTATCACAGAACAAAATGTGTTTCACCAGACAACATGTTAACAGATGTTTCAAGCTGTGTTCTGACTTGGTCACTTCAGCACCTTCTTAACTGTGATACACTGTGGCAGGGTAACACTGGCCAAGTAAACACACAAGCAACATTTTGAAGCTATGGAAATGGGACTTTTCGCTTATCAGAAAGGATGGGATTGTAAAATGAAAAGTGTAAATAAAAAAAGAGTGTACAAGGGTGCATAAAAAACTTTGAAAACTATCAGTATTTGCTAGTTTACATTGCCTAAAAATGTATCAAGGCCCATATTTCTCTCTAACACACTGACATTACACTGAGTCGATATTTTATTTATTTATTTTTTTTTTTTGCTGTTGTTGTTTGTTTTCTTGTTGATTTTTTTTTAAGTCAGTATAATCTGACTCCAGCACTGTTTCTAAATCCCAGCAATTACAGAAAGCCTTTTTTTTTTAAAGGATCAATACAAACTATAATCCCCCCCCCCCCCCCCCCCAAACCAATTCAGTTGATTCAAAATGTTTTCTAATGTTACCACAAACACTGTGTTGTTCCTAAAGTGACATGTGATTTGTTTTTGCTTGAAGGAGGAAATAAAACTGTTTGTGGGCTGGGTGAATATAAACTAGACTGCAGTGGCTGAACCAGGGCCGGCTCTTGGCATAGGTGGTATAGGCAGTCGCCTAGAGCGCCATCTTCTGGAGAGGTGCCGCCAGCGCCAGTCACCCTCGGGGAAATACTACTACTACTACTACTACTACTACTACTAATAATAATAATAATTTGTTTGTTATAGTTTGTCACTTACAGTACCGAGTCACATCAATCAGTCAATAAAATTTTATTTATATATCACCTTTCAAACAAATGCATGATATTCAAAGTGCTTTACATCTTGATTGACAAATACGCATAAAATAAGAAGTAAAAGGACTAGGAGACCAATGCACACTCATAAAATATGATTAATTTAAAAAAAAAAAAAAAAAAAAAAAAAAAACTAAAACATAATAAAAATAAAAAATAAAAATAAAAATAATAAAAATAATCAGACAAGAGAGTGAATAAATAGATTTAAAACAATAAAAACACAGCAATAATAAAAAACAACTCAAGAATAAGATACTGAATAAAATATAAAAAAAATAAAATAAAATAAAATGTAGAATATAATATATAGAAACAATCAATAAATTAACAATAAAACAAAAACAGATAGAAATAATGAATAGAGTACCTATAAAACTAAAATTATAATGTGTTATGACCCGACTCTGAGGCCACAACAAAGATGGGAGACACACCAAGAAAGATGGTTAACCAAACAAATGATTTATTAACTTAATTACATAAAAGCCAGACCAAAGAGATGGGAATTTAGTCTACATTTAAAACTGTCAATGTTTCCAGCTCCTCTCAGACCCTCCGGCGTGGTCACATGTGGTTTACAGCCCATCTGAGAGTGATGTTGCTGTTTCTGCTGTTGCTGCTTTCCAATTTCTTAGAAGGACAGGGCAACACATCAAAAATATATACAGTGTAGAGAGAACTATTGTGAGGACATGGATGGATAACGGCTTTGACTGGCCCTCCCGGGTAAGGGGAGTGTGTCCACAACTACAACAATACAACACAAAAACTTTTAATTTGGATATTATAAAGTCACAAATATATGATTAAAAAACAGAGTTTTTGTTTGTTTCTTTGTTTGTTTGTTTTTTGTTCAAGGAACCACATGGCTCCACATTGCTGAATCAAGCTCTTGGTTCCTTGTCCCTGTTTTTTTTTTTCTTATAAATATGTGATTTTTTTCTAGCAAATTTTTCAATTTAACCAAAGAAAATATTCATGTTTCTCTCACAAATTCATAAATTTCACCTCGGACATTCATCGTTTTAAACAAAATGTGTGAAAAACAGCATCTACTTTTCATTTTCTGTGAAAAAAATCAAACTGGTAGAGAGCATCATCCCTTCGATAGCTCAGTTGGTAGAGCGGAGGACTGTAGAGGCTTCAGCACTGAAATCCTTAGGTCGCTGGTTCAAATCCGGCTCGAAGGAGAAAACTTTAGCATTAAGGACTTCTTCGTTAATAAAACAACAGGATTAACCAGGGTGGTTTTGGTTAAAGTATCAACACGGCACTGTATCAGCACTGTTACTTGACCCAGTAACGGCTTTGACTGGCCCTCCCAGCTAAGGGGAGTGTGTCCTCAACTACAACAATACAACACAAAAAAAAAATGTAATTTGGATATTATAAAGTCACAAATGTATAATTAAAAAACAGATTTTGTTTGTTTGTTTGTTTTTTGGTCAAGGAACCACATGGCTCCACTTTGCTGAATCAAGCTCTTGGTTCCTTGTCCCTGTTTTGTTTTTCTTATAAATATGTGATTTTTTTCTAGCAAATTTTTCAATTTAACCAAAGAAAATATTCATGTTTCTCTCACAAATTCATAAATTTCACCTCGGACATTCATCGTTTTAAACAAAATGTGTGAAAAACAGCATCTACTTTTCATTTTCTGTGAAAAAAATCAAACTGGTAGAGAGCATCATCCCTTCGATAGCTCAGTTGGTAGAGCGGAGGACTGTAGAGGCTTCAGCACTGAAATCCTTAGGTAGCTGGTTCAAATCCGGCTCGAAGGAGAAAACTTTAGCATTAAGGACTTCTTCGTTAATAAAACAACAGGATTAACCAGGGTGGTTTTGGTTAAAGTATCAACACGGCACTGTATCAGCACTGTTACTTGACCCAGTAACAGCTTTGACTGGCCCTCCCAGCTAAGGGGAGTGTGTCCTCAACTACAACAATACAACACAAAAAAAATGTAATTTGGATATTATAAAGTCACAAATGTATAATTAAAAAACAGATTTTGTTTGTTTGTTTGTTTTTTGGTCAAGGAACCACATGGCTCCACTTTGCTGAATCAAGCTCTTGGTTCCTTGTCCCTGTTTTTTTTTTTCTTATAAATATGTGATTTTTTTCTAGCAAATTTTTCAATTTAACCAAAGAAAATATTCATGTTTCTCTCACAAATTCATAAATTTCACCTCGGACATTCATCGTTTTAAACAAAATGTGTGAAAAACAGCATCTGCTTTTCATTTTCTGTGAAAAAAATCAAACTGGTAGAGAGCATCATCCCTTCGATAGCTCAGTTGGTAGAGCGGAGGACTGTAGAGGCTTCAGCACTGAAATCCTTAGGTCGCTGGTTCAAATCCGGCTCGAAGGAGAAAACTTTAGCATTAAGGACTTCTTCGTTAATAAAACAACAGGATTAACCAGGGTGGTTTTGGTTAAAGTATCAACACGGCACTGTATCAGCACTGTTACTTGACCCAGTAACGGCTTTGACTGGCCCTCCCAGCTAAGGGGAGTGTGTCCTCAACTACAACAATACAACACAAAAAAAATGTAATTTGGATATTATAAAGTCACAAATGTATAATTAAAAAACAGATTTTGTTTGTTTGTTTTTTGGTCAAGGAATCACATGGCTCCCCTTTGCTGAATCAAGCTCTTGGTTCCTTGTCCCTGTTTTTTTTTTTCTTATAAATATGTGATTTTTTTCTAGCAAATTTTTCAATTTAACCAAAGAAAATATTCATGTTTCTCTCACAAATTCATAAATTTCACCTCGGACATTCATCGTTTTAAACAAAATGTGTGAAAAACAGCATCTACTTTTCATTTTCTGTGAAAAAAATCAAACTGGTAGAGAGCATCATCCCCTCGATAGCTCAGTTGGTAGAGCGGAGGACTGTAGAGGCTTCAGCACTGAAATCCTTAGGTCGCTGGTTCAAATCCGGCTCGAAGGAGAAAACTTTAGCATTAAGGACTTCTTCGTTAATAAAACAACAGGATTAACCAGGGTGGTTTTGGTTAAAGTATCAACACGGCACTGTATCAGCACTGTTACTTGACCCAGTAACGGCTTTGACTGGCCCTCCCAGCTAAGGGGAGTGTG
Organism: Myripristis murdjan; assembly: GCF_902150065.1. Classification (NCBI taxonomy): domain Eukaryota; kingdom Metazoa; phylum Chordata; class Actinopteri; order Holocentriformes; family Holocentridae; genus Myripristis; species Myripristis murdjan. The sequence goes on from NC_043980.1 coordinate 38,325,193, forward strand.
TCCTCAACTACAACAATACAACACAAAAAAAAAATGTAATTTGGATATTATAAAGTCACAAATGTATAATTAAAAAACAGATTTTGTTTGTTTGTTTGTTTTTTGGTCAAGGAACCACATGGCTCCACTTTGCTGAATCAAGCTCTTGGTTCCTTGTCCCTGTTTTGTTTTTCTTATAAATATGTGATTTTTTTCTAGCAAATTTTTCAATTTAACCAAAGAAAATATTCATGTTTCTCTCACAAATTCATAAATTTCACCTCGGACATTCATCGTTTTAAACAAAATGTGTGAAAAACAGCATCTACTTTTCATTTTCTGTGAAAAAAATCAAACTGGTAGAGAGCATCATCCCTTCGATAGCTCAGTTGGTAGAGCGGAGGACTGTAGAGGCTTCAGCACTGAAATCCTTAGGTCGCTGGTTCAAATCCGGCTCGAAGGAGAAAACTTTAGCATTAAGGACTTCTTCGTTAATAAAACAACAGGATTAACCAGGGTGGTTTTGGTTAAAGTATCAACACGGCACTGTATCAGCACTGTTACTTGACCCAGGAACAGCTTTGACTGGCCCTCCCAGCTAAGGGGAGTGTGTCCTCAACTACAACAATACAACACAAAAAAAATGTAATTTGGATATTATAAAGTCACAAATGTATAATTAAAAAACAGATTTTGTTTGTTTGTTTGTTTTTTGGTCAAGGAATCACATGGCTCCCCTTTGCTGAATCAAGTTCTTGGTTCCTTGTCCCTGTTTTTTTTTTTCTTATAAATATGTGATTTTTTTCTAGCAAATTTTTCAATTTAACCAAAGAAAATATTCATGTTTCTCTCACAAATTCATAAATTTCACCTCGGACATTCATCGTTTTAAACAAAATGTGTGAAAAACAGCATCTGCTTTTCATTTTCTGTGAAAAAAATCAAACTGGTAGAGAGCATCATCCCTTCGATAGCTCAGTTGGTAGAGCGGAGGACTGTAGAGGCTTCAGCACTGAAATCCTTAGGTCGCTGGTTCAAATCCGGCTCGAAGGAGAAAACTTTAGCATTAAGGACTTCTTCGTTAATAAAACAACAGGATTAACCAGGGTGGTTTTGGTTAAAGTATCAACACGGCACTGTATCAGCACTGTTACTTGACCCAGTAACGGCTTTGACTGGCCCTCCCAGCTAAGGGGAGTGTGTCCTCAACTACAACAATACAACACAAAAAAAATGTAATTTGGATATTATAAAGTCACAAATTTATAATTAAAAAACAGATTTTGTTTGTTTGTTTTTTGGTCAAGGAATCACATGGCTCCCCTTTGCTGAATCAAGCTCTTGGTTCCTTGTCCCTGTTTTTTTTTTCTTATAAATATGTGATTTTTTTCTAGCAAATTTTTCAATTTAACCAAAGAAAATATTCATGTTTCTCTCACAAATTCATAAATTTCACCTCGGACATTCATCGTTTTAAACAAAATGTGTGAAAAACAGCATCTACTTTTCATTTTCTGTGAAAAAAATCAAACTGGTAGAGAGCATCATCCCCTCGATAGCTCAGTTGGTAGAGCGGAGGACTGTAGAGGCTTCAGCACTGAAATCCTTAGGTCGCTGGTTCAAATCCGGCTCGAAGGAGAAAACTTTAGCATTAAGGACTTCTTCGTTAATAAAACAACAGGATTAACCAGGGTGGTTTTGGTTAAAGTATCAACACGGCACTGTATCAGCACTGTTACTTGACCCAGTAACGGCTTTGACTGGCCCTCCCAGCTAAGGGGAGTGTGTCCTCAACTACAACAATACAACACAAAAAAAAAATGTAATTTGGATATTATAAAGTCACAAATGTATAATTAAAAAACAGATTTTGTTTGTTTGTTTGTTTTTTGGTCAAGGAACCACATGGCTCCACTTTGCTGAATCAAGCTCTTGGTTCCTTGTCCCTGTTTTGTTTTTCTTATAAATATGTGATTTTTTTCTAGCAAATTTTTCAATTTAACCAAAGAAAATATTCATGTTTCTCTCACAAATTCATAAATTTCACCTCGGACATTCATCGTTTTAAACAAAATGTGTGAAAAACAGCATCTACTTTTCATTTTCTGTGAAAAAAATCAAACTGGTAGAGAGCATCATCCCTTCGATAGCTCAGTTGGTAGAGCGGAGGACTGTAGAGGCTTCAGCACTGAAATCCTTAGGTTGCTGGTTCAAATCCGGCTCGAAGGAGAAAACTTTAGCATTAAGGACTTCTTCGTTAATAAAACAACAGGATTAACCAGGGTGGTTTTGGTTAAAGTATCAACACGGCACTGTATCAGCACTGTTACTTGACCCAGTAACAGCTTTGACTGGCCCTCCCAGCTAAGGGGAGTGTGTCCTCAACTACAACAATACAACACAAAAAAAAAATGTAATTTGGATATTATAAAGTCACAAATGTATAATTAAAAAACAGATTTTGTTTGTTTGTTTGTTTTTTGGTCAAGGAACCACATGGCTCCACTTTGCTGAATCAAGCTCTTGGTTCCTTGTCCCTGTTTTGTTTTTCTTATAAATATGTGATTTTTTTCTAGCAAATTTTTCAATTTAACCAAAGAAAATATTCATGTTTCTCTCACAAATTCATAAATTTCACCTCGGACATTCATCGTTTTAAACAAAATGTGTGAAAAACAGCATCTACTTTCATTTTCTGTGAAAAAAATCAAACTGGTAGAGAGCATCATCCCTTCGATAGCTCAGTTGGTAGAGCGGAGGACTGTAGAGGCTTCAGCACTGAAATCCTTAGGTTGCTGGTTCAAATCCGGCTCGAAGGAGAAAACTTTAGCATTAAGGACTTCTTCGTTAATAAAACAACAGGATTAACCAGGGTGGTTTTGGTTAAAGTATCAACACGGCACTGTATCAGCACTGTTACTTGACCCAGTAACAGCTTTGACTGGCCCTCCCAGCTAAGGGGAGTGTGTCCTCAACTACAACAATACAACACAAAAAAAATGTAATTTGGATATTATAAAGTCACAAATGTATAAAACAGATTTTGTTTGTTTGTTTTTTGGTCAAGGAATCACATGGCTCCCCTTTGCTGAATCAAGCTCTTGGTTCCTTGTCCCTGTTTTTTTTTTTCTTATAAATATGTGATTTTTTTCTAGCAAATTTTTCAATTTAACCAAAGAAAATATTCATGTTTCTCTCACAAATTCATAAATTTCACCTCGGACATTCATCGTTTTAAACAAAATGTGTGAAAAACAGCATCTACTTTTCATTTTCTGTGAAAAAAATCAAACTGGTAGAGAGCATCATCCCTTCGATAGCTCAGTTGGTAGAGCGGAGGACTGTAGAGGCTTCAGCACTGAAATCCTTAGGTCGCTGGTTCAAATCCGGCTCGAAGGAGAAAACTTTAGCATTAAGGACTTCTTCGTTAATAAAACAACAGGATTAACCAGGGTGGTTTTGGTTAAAGTATCAACACGGCACTGTATCAGCACTGTTACTTGACCCAGTAACGGCTTTGACTGGCCCTCCCAGCTAAGGGGAGTGTGTCCTCAACTACAACAATACAACACAAAAAAAAATGTAATTTGGATATTATAAAGTCACAAATGTATAATTAAAAAACAGATTTTGTTTGTTTGTTTGTTTTTTGGTCAAGGAATCACATGGCTCCCCTTTGCTGAATCAAGTTCTTGGTTCCTTGTCCCTGTTTTTTTTTTTCTTATAAATATGTGATTTTTTTCTAGCAAATTTTTCAATTTAACCAAAGAAAATATTCATGTTTCTCTCACAAATTCATAAATTTCACCTCGGACATTCATCGTTTTAAACAAAATGTGTGAAAAACAGCATCTACTTTTCATTTTCTGTGAAAAAAATCAAACTGGTAGAGAGCATCATCCCTTCGATAGCTCAGTTGGTAGAGCGGAGGACTGTAGAGGCTTCAGCACTGAAATCCTTAGGTCGCTGGTTCAAATCCGGCTCGAAGGAGAAAACTTTAGCATTAAGGACTTCTTCGTTAATAAAACAACAGGATTAACCAGGGTGGTTTTAGTTAAAGTATCAACACGGCACTGTATCAGCACTGTTACTTGACCCAGTAACGGCTTTGACTGGCCCTCCCAGCTAAGGGGAGTGTGTCCTCAACTACAACAATACAACACAAAAAAAAAATGTAATTTGGATATTATAAAGTCACAAATGTATGATTAAAAAACAGATTTTGTTTGTTTGTTTGTTTTTTGGTCAAGGAACCACATGGCTCCACTTTGCTGAATCAAGCTCTTGGTTCCTTGTCCCTGTTTTGTTTTTCTTATAAATATGTGATTTTTTTCTAGCAAATTTTTCAATTTAACCAAAGAAAATATTCATGTTTCTCTCACAAATTCATAAATTTCACCTCGGACATTCATCGTTTTAAACAAAATGTGTGAAAAACAGCATCTACTTTTCATTTTCTGTGAAAAAAATCAAACTGGTAGAGAGCATCATCCCTTTGATAGCTCAGTTGGTAGAGCGGAGGACTGTAGAGGCTTCAGCACTGAAATCCTTAGGTCGCTGGTTCAAATCCGGCTCGAAGGAGAAAACTTTAGCATTAAGGACTTCTTCATTAATAAAACAACAGGATTAACCAGGGTGGTTTTGGTTAAAGTATCAACACGGCACTGTATCAGCACTGTTACTTGACCCAGTAACGGCTTTGACTGGCCCTCCCAGCTAAGGGGAGTGTGTCCTCAACTACAACAATACAACACAAAAAAAAAATGTAATTTGGATATTATAAAGTCACAAATGTATGATTAAAAAACAGATTTTGTTTGTTTGTTTGTTTTTTGGTCAAGGAACCACATGGCTCCACTTTGCTGAATCAAGCTCTTGGTTCCTTGTCCCTGTTTTTTTTTTTCTTATGAATATGTGATTTTTTTCTAGCAAATTTTTCAATTTAACCAAAGAAAATATTCATGTTTCTCTCACAAATTCATAAATTTCACCTCGGACATTCATCGTTTTAAACAAAATGTGTGAAAAACAGCATCTGCTTTTCATTTTCTGTGAAAAAAATCAAACTGGTAGAGAGCATCATCCCTTCGATAGCTCAGTTGGTAGAGCGGAGGACTGTAGAGGCTTCAGCACTGAAATCCTTAGGTCGCTGGTTCAAATCCGGCTCGAAGGAGAAAACTTTAGCATTAAGGACTTCTTCGTTAATAAAACAACAGGATTAACCAGGGTGGTTTTGGTTAAAGTATCAACACGGCACTGTATCAGCACTGTTACTTGACCCAGTAACGGCTTTGACTGGCCCTCCCAGCTAAGGGGAGTGTGTCCTCAACTACAACAATACAACACAAAAAAAAAATGTAATTTGGATATTATAAAGTCACAAATGTATGATTAAAAAACAGATTTTGTTTGTTTGTTTGTTTTTTGGTCAAGGAACCACATGGCTCCACTTTGCTGAATCAAGCTCTTGGTTCCTTGTCCCTGTTTTTTTTTTTCTTATAAATATGTGATTTTTTTCTAGCAAATTTTTCAATTTAACCAAAGAAAATATTCATGTTTCTCTCACAAATTCATAAATTTCACCTCGGACATTCATCGTTTTAAACAAAATGTGTGAAAAACAGCATCTACTTTTCATTTTCTGTGAAAAAAATCAAACTGGTAGAGAGCATCATCCCTTCGATAGCTCAGTTGGTAGAGCGGAGGACTGTAGAGGCTTCAGCACTGAAATCCTTAGGTCGCTGGTTCAAATCCGGCTCGAAGGAGAAAACTTTAGCATTAAGGACTTCTTCGTTAATAAAACAACAGGATTAACCAGGGTGGTTTTGGTTAAAGTATCAACACGGCACTGTATCAGCACTGTTACTTGACCCAGTAACAGCTTTGACTGGCCCTCCCAGCTAAGGGGAGTGTGTCCTCAACTACAACAATACAACACAAAAAAAATGTAATTTGGATATTATAAAGTCACAAATGTATAATTAAAAAACAGATTTTGTTTGTTTGTTTGTTTTTTGGTCAAGGAATCACATGGCTCCCCTTTGCTGAATCAAGTTCTTGGTTCCTTGTCCCTGTTTTTTTTTTTCTTATAAATATGTGATTTTTTTCTAGCAAATTTTTCAATTTAACCAAAGAAAATATTCATGTTTCTCTCACAAATTCATAAATTTCACCTCGGACATTCATCGTTTTAAACAAAATGTGTGAAAAACAGCATCTACTTTTCATTTTCTGTGAAAAAAATCAAACTGGTAGAGAGCATCATCCCTTTGATAGCTCAGTTGGTAGAGCGGAGGACTGTAGAGGCTTCAGCACTGAAATCCTTAGGTCGCTGGTTCAAATCCGGCTCGAAGGAGAAAACTTTAGCATTAAGGACTTCTTCATTAATAAAACAACAGGATTAACCAGGGTGGTTTTGGTTAAAGTATCAACACGGCACTGTATCAGCACTGTTACTTGACCCAGTAACGGCTTTGACTGGCCCTCCCAGCTAAGGGGAGTGTGTCCTCAACTACAACAATACAACACAAAAAAAAAATGTAATTTGGATATTATAAAGTCACAAATGTATGATTAAAAAACAGATTTTGTTTGTTTGTTTGTTTTTTGGTCAAGGAACCACATGGCTCCACTTTGCTGAATCAAGCTCTTGGTTCCTTGTCCCTGTTTTTTTTTTTCTTATGAATATGTGATTTTTTTCTAGCAAATTTTTCAATTTAACCAAAGAAAATATTCATGTTTCTCTCACAAATTCATAAATTTCACCTCGGACATTCATCGTTTTAAACAAAATGTGTGAAAAACAGCATCTGCTTTTCATTTTCTGTGAAAAAAATCAAACTGGTAGAGAGCATCATCCCTTCGATAGCTCAGTTGGTAGAGCGGAGGACTGTAGAGGCTTCAGCACTGAAATCCTTAGGTCGCTGGTTCAAATCCGGCTCGAAGGAGAAAACTTTAGCATTAAGGACTTCTTCGTTAATAAAACAACAGGATTAACCAGGGTGGTTTTGGTTAAAGTATCAACACGGCACTGTATCAGCACTGTTACTTGACCCAGTAACGGCTTTGACTGGCCCTCCCAGCTAAGGGGAGTGTGTCCTCAACTACAACAATACAACACAAAAAAAAATGTAATTTGGATATTATAAAGTCACAAATGTATAATTAAAAAACAGATTTTGTTTGTTTGTTTGTTTTTTGGTCAAGGAATCACATGGCTCCCCTTTGCTGAATCAAGTTCTTGGTTCCTTGTCCCTGTTTTTTTTTTTCTTATAAATATGTGATTTTTTTCTAGCAAATTTTTCAATTTAACCAAAGAAAATATTCATGTTTCTCTCACAAATTCATAAATTTCACCTCGGACATTCATCGTTTTAAACAAAATGTGTGAAAAACAGCATCTACTTTTCATTTTCTGTGAAAAAAATCAAACTGGTAGAGAGCATCATCCCTTCGATAGCTCAGTTGGTAGAGCGGAGGACTGTAGAGGCTTCAGCACTGAAATCCTTAGGTCGCTGGTTCAAATCCGGCTCGAAGGAGAAAACTTTAGCATTAAGGACTTCTTCGTTAATAAAACAACAGGATTAACCAGGGTGTTTTTGGTTAAAGTATCAACACGGCACTGTATCAGCACTGTTACTTGACCCAGTAACGGCTTTGACTGGCCCTCCCAGCTAAGGGGAGTGTGTCCTCAACTACAACAATACAACACAAAAAAAATGTAATTTGGATATTATAAAGTCACAAACGTATAAAACAGATTTTGTTTGTTTGTTTTTTGGTCAAGGAATCACATGGCTCCCCTTTGCTGAATCAAGCTCTTGGTTCCTTGTCCCTGTTTTTTTTTTCTTATAAATATGTGATTTTTTTCTAGCAAATTTTTCAATTTAACCAAAGAAAATATTCATGTTTCTCTCACAAATTCATAAATTTCACCTCGGACATTCATCGTTTTAAACAAAATGTGTGAAAAACAGCATCTACTTTTCATTTTCTGTGAAAAAAATCAAACTGGTAGAGAGCATCATCCCTTCGATAGCTCAGTTGGTAGAGCGGAGGACTGTAGAGGCTTCAGCACTGAAATTCTTAGGTCGCTGGTTCAAATCCGGCTCGAAGGAGAAAACTTTAGCATTAAGGACTTCTTCGTTAATAAAACAACAGGATTAACCAGGGTGGTTTTGGTTAAAGTATCAACACGGCACTGTATCAGCACTGTTACTTGACCCAGTAACGGCTTTGACTGGCCCTCCCAGCTAAGGGGAGTGTGTCCTCAACTACAACAATACAACACAAAAAAAAAATGTAATTTGGATATTATAAAGTCACAAATGTATGATTAAAAAACAGATTTTGTTTGTTTGTTTGTTTTTTGGTCAAGGAACCACATGGCTCCACTTTGCTGAATCAAGCTCTTGGTTCCTTGTCCCTGTTTTTTTTTTTCTTATAAATATGTGATTTTTTTCTAGCAAATTTTTCAATTTAACCAAAGAAAATATTCATGTTTCTCTCACAAATTCATAAATTTCACCTCGGACATTCATCGTTTTAAACAAAATGTGTGAAAAACAGCATCTACTTTTCATTTTCTGTGAAAAAAATCAAACTGGTAGAGAGCATCATCCCTTCGATAGCTCAGTTGGTAGAGCGGAGGACTGTAGAGGCTTCAGCACTGAAATCCTTAGGTCGCTGGTTCAAATCCGGCTCGAAGGAGAAAACTTTAGCATTAAGGACTTCTTCGTTAATAAAACAACAGGATTAACCAGGGTGGTTTTGGTTAAAGTATCAACACGGCACTGTATCAGCACTGTTACTTGACCCAGTAACGGCTTTGACTGGCCCTCCCAGCTAAGGGGAGTGTGTCCTCAACTACAACAATACAACACAAAAAAAAAATGTAATTTGGATATTATAAAGTCACAAATGTATGATTAAAAAACAGATTTTGTTTGTTTGTTTGTTTTTTGGTCAAGGAACCACATGGCTCCACTTTGCTGAATCAAGCTCTTGGTTCCTTGTCCCTGTTTTTTTTTTTCTTATGAATATGTGATTTTTTTCTAGCAAATTTTTCAATTTAACCAAAGAAAATATTCATGTTTCTCTCACAAATTCATAAATTTCACCTCGGACATTCATCGTTTTAAACAAAATGTGTGAAAAACAGCATCTGCTTTTCATTTTCTGTGAAAAAAATCAAACTGGTAGAGAGCATCATCCCTTCGATAGCTCAGTTGGTAGAGCGGAGGACTGTAGAGGCTTCAGCACTGAAATCCTTAGGTCGCTGGTTCAAATCCGGCTCGAAGGAGAAAACTTTAGCATTAAGGACTTCTTCGTTAATAAAACAACAGGATTAACCAGGGTGGTTTTGGTTAAAGTATCAACACGGCACTGTATCAGCACTGTTACTTGACCCAGTAACGGCTTTGACTGGCCCTCCCAGCTAAGGGGAGTGTGTCCTCAACTACAACAATACAACACAAAAAAAATGTAATTTGGATATTATAAAGTCACAAATGTATAAAACAGATTTTGTTTGTTTGTTTTTTGGTCAAGGAATCACATGGCTCCCCTTTGCTGAATCAAGTTCTTGGTTCCTTGTCCCTGTTTTTTTTTTTCTTATAAATATGTGATTTTTTTCTAGCAAATTTTTCAATTTAACCAAAGAAAATATTCATGTTTCTCTCACAAATTCATAAATTTCACCTCGGACATTCATCGTTTTAAACAAAATGTGTGAAAAACAGCATCTGCTTTTCATTTTCTGTGAAAAAAATCAAACTGGTAGAGAGCATCATCCCTTCGATAGCTCAGTTGGTAGAGCGGAGGACTGTAGAGGCTTCAGCACTGAAATCCTTAGGTCGCTGGTTCAAATCCGGCTCGAAGGAGAAAACTTTAGCATTAAGGACTTCTTCGTTAATAAAACAACAGGATTAACCAGGGTGGTTTTGGTTAAAGTATCAACACGGCACTGTATCAGCACTGTTACTTGACCCAGTAACGGCTTTGACTGGCCCTCCCAGCTAAGGGGAGTGTGTCCTCAACTACAACAATACAACACAAAAAAAATGTAATTTGGATATTATAAAGTCACAAATGTATAAAACAGATTTTGTTTGTTTGTTTTTTGGTCAAGGAATCACATGGCTCCCCTTTGCTGAATCAAGCTCTTGGTTCCTTGTCCCTGTTTTTTTTTTTCTTATAAATATGTGATTTTTTTCTAGCAAATTTTTCAATTTAACCAAAGAAAATATTCATGTTTCTCTCACAAATTCATAAATTTCACCTCGGACATTCATCGTTTTAAACAAAATGTGTGAAAAACAGCATCTACTTTTCATTTTCTGTGAAAAAAATCAAACTGGTAGAGAGCATCATCCCTTCGATAGCTCAGTTGGTAGAGCGGAGGACTGTAGAGGCTTCAGCACTGAAATCCTTAGGTCGCTGGTTCAAATCCGGCTCGAAGGAGAAAACTTTAGCATTAAGGACTTCTTCGTTAATAAAACAACAGGATTAACCAGGGTGGTTTTGGTTAAAGTATCAACACGGCACTGTATCAGCACTGTTACTTGACCCAGTAACAGCTTTGACTGGCCCTCCCAGCTAAGGGGAGTGTGTCCTCAACTACAACAATACAACACAAAAAAAATGTAATTTGGATATTATAAAGTCACAAATGTATAATTAAAAAACAGATTTTGTTTGTTTGTTTGTTTTTTGGTCAAGGAATCACATGGCTCCCCTTTGCTGAATCAAGTTCTTGGTTCCTTGTCCCTGTTTTTTTTTTTCTTATAAATATGTGATTTTTTTCTAGCAAATTTTTCAATTTAACCAAAGAAAATATTCATGTTTCTCTCACAAATTCATAAATTTCACCTCGGACATTCATCGTTTTAAACAAAATGTGTGAAAAACAGCATCTGCTTTTCATTTTCTGTGAAAAAAATCAAACTGGTAGAGAGCATCATCCCTTCGATAGCTCAGTTGGTAGAGCGGAGGACTGTAGAGGCTTCAGCACTGAAATCCTTAGGTCGCTGGTTCAAATCCGGCTCGAAGGAGAAAACTTTAGCATTAAGGACTTCTTCGTTAATAAAACAACAGGATTAACCAGGGTGGTTTTGGTTAAAGTATCAACACGGCACTGTATCAGCACTGTTACTTGACCCAGTAACGGCTTTGACTGGCCCTCCCAGCTAAGGGGAGTGTGTCCTCAACTACAACAATACAACACAAAAAAAAAATGTAATTTGGATATTATAAAGTCACAAATGTATGATTAAAAAACAGATTTTGTTTGTTTGTTTGTTTTTTGGTCAAGGAACCACATGGCTCCACTTTGCTGAATCAAGCTCTTGGTTCCTTGTCCCTGTTTTTTTTTTTCTTATGAATATGTGATTTTTTTCTAGCAAATTTTTCAATTTAACCAAAGAAAATATTCATGTTTCTCTCACAAATTCATAAATTTCACCTCGGACATTCATCGTTTTAAACAAAATGTGTGAAAAACAGCATCTGCTTTTCATTTTCTGTGAAAAAAATCAAACTGGTAGAGAGCATCATCCCTTCGATAGCTCAGTTGGTAGAGCGGAGGACTGTAGAGGCTTCAGCACTGAAATCCTTAGGTCGCTGGTTCAAATCCGGCTCGAAGGAGAAAACTTTAGCATTAAGGACTTCTTCGTTAATAAAACAACAGGATTAACCAGGGTGGTTTTGGTTAAAGTATCAACACGGCACTGTATCAGCACTGTTACTTGACCCAGTAACGGCTTTGACTGGCCCTCCCAGCTAAGGGGAGTGTGTCCTCAACTACAACAATACAACACAAAAAAAATGTAATTTGGATATTATAAAGTCACAAATGTATAAAACAGATTTTGTTTGTTTGTTTTTTGGTCAAGGAATCACATGGCTCCCCTTTGCTGAATCAAGCTCTTGGTTCCTTGTCCCTGTTTTTTTTTTCTTATAAATATGTGATTTTTTTCTAGCAAATTTTTCAATTTAACCAAAGAAAATATTCATGTTTCTCTCACAAATTCATAAATTTCACCTCGGACATTCATCGTTTTAAACAAAATGTGTGAAAAACAGCATCTACTTTTCATTTTCTGTGAAAAAAATCAAACTGGTAGAGAGCATCATCCCTTCGATAGCTCAGTTGGTAGAGCGGAGGACTGTAGAGGCTTCAGCACTGAAATCCTTAGGTCGCTGGTTCAAATCCGGCTCGAAGGAGAAAACTTTAGCATTAAGGACTTCTTCGTTAATAAAACAACAGGATTAACCAGGGTGGTTTTGGTTAAAGTATCAACACGGCACTGTATCAGCACTGTTACTTGACCCAGTAACGGCTTTGACTGGCCCTCCCAGCTAAGGGGAGTGTGTCCTCAACTACAACAATACAACACAAAAAAAAAATGTAATTTGGATATTATAAAGTCACAAATGTATGATTAAAAAACAGATTTTGTTTGTTTGTTTGTTTTTTGGTCAAGGAACCACATGGCTCAACTTTGCTGAATCAAGCTCTTGGTTCCTTGTCCCTGTTTTGTTTTTCTTATAAATATGTGATTTTTTTCTAGCAAATTTTTCAATTTAACCAAAGAAAATATTCATGTTTCTCTCACAAATTCATAAATTTCACCTCGGACATTCATCGTTTTAAACAAAATGTGTGAAAAACAGCATCTACTTTTCATTTTCTGTGAAAAAAATCAAACTGGTAGAGAGCATCATCCCTTTGATAGCTCAGTTGGTAGAGCGGAGGACTGTAGAGGCTTCAGCACTGAAATCCTTAGGTCGCTGGTTCAAATCCGGCTCGAAGGAGAAAACTTTAGCATTAAGGACTTCTTCGTTAATAAAACAACAGGATTAACCAGGGTGGTTTTGGTTAAAGTATCAACACGGCACTGTATCAGCACTGTTACTTGACCCAGTAACGGCTTTGACTGGCCCTCCCAGCTAAGGGGAGTGTGTCCTCAACTACAACAATACAACACAAAAAAAAAATGTAATTTGGATATTATAAAGTCACAAATGTATGATTAAAAAACAGATTTTGTTTGTTTGTTTGTTTTTTGGTCAAGGAACCACATGGCTCCACTTTGCTGAATCAAGCTCTTGGTTCCTTGTCCCTGTTTTTTTTTTTCTTATGAATATGTGATTTTTTTCTAGCAAATTTTTCAATTTAACCAAAGAAAATATTCATGTTTCTCTCACAAATTCATAAATTTCACCTCGGACATTCATCGTTTTAAACAAAATGTGTGAAAAACAGCATCTGCTTTTCATTTTCTGTGAAAAAAATCAAACTGGTAGAGAGCATCATCCCTTCGATAGCTCAGTTGGTAGAGCGGAGGACTGTAGAGGCTTCAGCACTGAAATCCTTAGGTCGCTGGTTCAAATCCGGCTCGAAGGAGAAAACTTTAGCATTAAGGACTTCTTCGTTAATAAAACAACAGGATTAACCAGGGTGGTTTTGGTTAAAGTATCAACACGGCACTGTATCAGCACTGTTACTTGACCCAGTAACGGCTTTGACTGGCCCTCCCAGCTAAGGGGAGTGTGTCCTCAACTACAACAATACAACACAAAAAAAAAATGTAATTTGGATATTATAAAGTCACAAATGTATGATTAAAAAACAGATTTTGTTTGTTTGTTTGTTTTTTGGTCAAGGAACCACATGGCTCCACTTTGCTGAATCAAGCTCTTGGTTCCTTGTCCCTGTTTTTTTTTTTCTTATAAATATGTGATTTTTTTCTAGCAAATTTTTCAATTTAACCAAAGAAAATATTCATGTTTCTCTCACAAATTCATAAATTTCACCTCGGACATTCATCGTTTTAAACAAAATGTGTGAAAAACAGCATCTACTTTTCATTTTCTGTGAAAAAAATCAAACTGGTAGAGAGCATCATCCCTTCGATAGCTCAGTTGGTAGAGCGGAGGACTGTAGAGGCTTCAGCACTGAAATCCTTAGGTCGCTGGTTCAAATCCGGCTCGAAGGAGAAAACTTTAGCATTAAGGACTTCTTCGTTAATAAAACAACAGGATTAACCAGGGTGGTTTTGGTTAAAGTATCAACACGGCACTGTATCAGCACTGTTACTTGACCCAGTAACAGCTTTGACTGGCCCTCCCAGCTAAGGGGAGTGTGTCCTCAACTACAACAATACAACACAAAAAAAATGTAATTTGGATATTATAAAGTCACAAATGTATAATTAAAAAACAGATTTTGTTTGTTTGTTTGTTTTTTGGTCAAGGAATCACATGGCTCCCCTTTGCTGAATCAAGTTCTTGGTTCCTTGTCCCTGTTTTTTTTTTTCTTATAAATATGTGATTTTTTTCTAGCAAATTTTTCAATTTAACCAAAGAAAATATTCATGTTTCTCTCACAAATTCATAAATTTCACCTCGGACATTCATCGTTTTAAACAAAATGTGTGAAAAACAGCATCTGCTTTTCATTTTCTGTGAAAAAAATCAAACTGGTAGAGAGCATCATCCCTTCGATAGCTCAGTTGGTAGAGCGGAGGACTGTAGAGGCTTCAGCACTGAAATCCTTAGGTCGCTGGTTCAAATCCGGCTCGAAGGAGAAAACTTTAGCATTAAGGACTTCTTCGTTAATAAAACAACAGGATTAACCAGGGTGGTTTTGGTTAAAGTATCAACACGGCACTGTATCAGCACTGTTACTTGACCCAGTAACGGCTTTGACTGGCCCTCCCAGCTAAGGGGAGTGTGTCCTCAACTACAACAATACAACACAAAAAAAAAATGTAATTTGGATATTATAAAGTCACAAATGTATGATTAAAAAACAGATTTTGTTTGTTTGTTTGTTTTTTGGTCAAGGAACCACATGGCTCAACTTTGCTGAATCAAGCTCTTGGTTCCTTGTCCCTGTTTTGTTTTTCTTATAAATATGTGATTTTTTTCTAGCAAATTTTTCAATTTAACCAAAGAAAATATTCATGTTTCTCTCACAAATTCATAAATTTCACCTCGGACATTCATCGTTTTAAACAAAATGTGTGAAAAACAGCATCTACTTTTCATTTTCTGTGAAAAAAATCAAACTGGTAGAGAGCATCATCCCTTTGATAGCTCAGTTGGTAGAGCGGAGGACTGTAGAGGCTTCAGCACTGAAATCCTTAGGTCGCTGGTTCAAATCCGGCTCGAAGGAGAAAACTTTAGCATTAAGGACTTCTTCGTTAATAAAACAACAGGATTAACCAGGGTGGTTTTGGTTAAAGTATCAACACGGCACTGTATCAGCACTGTTACTTGACCCAGTAACGGCTTTGACTGGCCCTCCCAGCTAAGGGGAGTGTGTCCTCAACTACAACAATACAACACAAAAAAAAAATGTAATTTGGATATTATAAAGTCACAAATGTATGATTAAAAAACAGATTTTGTTTGTTTGTTTGTTTTTTGGTCAAGGAACCACATGGCTCCACTTTGCTGAATCAAGCTCTTGGTTCCTTGTCCCTGTTTTTTTTTTTCTTATGAATATGTGATTTTTTTCTAGCAAATTTTTCAATTTAACCAAAGAAAATATTCATGTTTCTCTCACAAATTCATAAATTTCACCTCGGACATTCATCGTTTTAAACAAAATGTGTGAAAAACAGCATCTGCTTTTCATTTTCTGTGAAAAAAATCAAACTGGTAGAGAGCATCATCCCTTCGATAGCTCAGTTGGTAGAGCGGAGGACTGTAGAGGCTTCAGCACTGAAATCCTTAGGTCGCTGGTTCAAATCCGGCTCGAAGGAGAAAACTTTAGCATTAAGGACTTCTTCGTTAATAAAACAACAGGATTAACCAGGGTGGTTTTGGTTAAAGTATCAACACGGCACTGTATCAGCACTGTTACTTGACCCAGTAACGGCTTTGACTGGCCCTCCCAGCTAAGGGGAGTGTGTCCTCAACTACAACAATACAACACAAAAAAAAAATGTAATTTGGATATTATAAAGTCACAAATGTATGATTAAAAAACAGATTTTGTTTGTTTGTTTGTTTTTTGGTCAAGGAACCACATGGCTCCACTTTGCTGAATCAAGCTCTTGGTTCCTTGTCCCTGTTTTTTTTTTTCTTATAAATATGTGATTTTTTTCTAGCAAATTTTTCAATTTAACCAAAGAAAATATTCATGTTTCTCTCACAAATTCATAAATTTCACCTCGGACATTCATCGTTTTAAACAAAATGTGTGAAAAACAGCATCTACTTTTCATTTTCTGTGAAAAAAATCAAACTGGTAGAGAGCATCATCCCTTCGATAGCTCAGTTGGTAGAGCGGAGGACTGTAGAGGCTTCAGCACTGAAATCCTTAGGTCGCTGGTTCAAATCCGGCTCGAAGGAGAAAACTTTAGCATTAAGGACTTCTTCGTTAATAAAACAACAGGATTAACCAGGGTGGTTTTGGTTAAAGTATCAACACGGCACTGTATCAGCACTGTTACTTGACCCAGTAACAGCTTTGACTGGCCCTCCCAGCTAAGGGGAGTGTGTCCTCAACTACAACAATACAACACAAAAAAAATGTAATTTGGATATTATAAAGTCACAAATGTATAATTAAAAAACAGATTTTGTTTGTTTGTTTGTTTTTTGGTCAAGGAATCACATGGCTCCCCTTTGCTGAATCAAGTTCTTGGTTCCTTGTCCCTGTTTTTTTTTTTCTTATAAATATGTGATTTTTTTCTAGCAAATTTTTCAATTTAACCAAAGAAAATATTCATGTTTCTCTCACAAATTCATAAATTTCACCTCGGACATTCATCGTTTTAAACAAAATGTGTGAAAAACAGCATCTGCTTTTCATTTTCTGTGAAAAAAATCAAACTGGTAGAGAGCATCATCCCTTCGATAGCTCAGTTGGTAGAGCGGAGGACTGTAGAGGCTTCAGCACTGAAATCCTTAGGTCGCTGGTTCAAATCCGGCTCGAAGGAGAAAACTTTAGCATTAAGGACTTCTTCGTTAATAAAACAACAGGATTAACCAGGGTGGTTTTGGTTAAAGTATCAACACGGCACTGTATCAGCACTGTTACTTGACCCAGTAACGGCTTTGACTGGCCCTCCCAGCTAAGGGGAGTGTGTCCTCAACTACAACAATACAACACAAAAAAAATGTAATTTGGATATTATAAAGTCACAAATGTATAATTAAAAAACAGATTTTGTTTGTTTGTTTGTTTTTTGGTCAAGGAACCACATGGCTCCACTTTGCTGAATCAAGCTCTTGGTTCCTTGTCCCTGTTTTGTTTTTCTTATAAATATGTGATTTTTTTCTAGCAAATTTTTCAATTTAACCAAAGAAAATATTCATGTTTCTCTCACAAATTCATAAATTTCACCTCGGACATTCATCGTTTTAAACAAAATGTGTGAAAAACAGCATCTACTTTTCATTTTCTGTGAAAAAAATCAAACTGGTAGAGAGCATTATCCCTTTGATAGCTCAGTTGGTAGAGCGGAGGACTGTAGAGGCTTCAGCACAGCACGACTGGTGGATCTGTCTGTCTGTCTGTCTGTCTAATGTAGCTGATATCATGCTGATAGCATTTTCCTGACATTACATCTTATAACAAGTTTTATATTTTCAGTAACCCTTAGTAATAAGAAGACATTCTCAGTAAACACAATGGCAACATGTTGACATGTTGGTTTCCGGTCAAATGCTCATGAACACAACGCAATGTTCGGACTTGGGAAGTTATACGTGAATTTTGCCTGACTCTATTTTTTAACCCAAACAAATGTAAAGGTTTCTCCTTCGAGCCGGATTTGAACCAGCGACCTAAGGATCTCTGTGTATTCACCGCTACAGTCCTCCGCTCTACCAACTGAGCTATCGAAGGGAGTGTTATACACTGTTGGAAAAAGCACACACATCTACAGGCCGTATTTTACAAGGTGAGCTACATGTTCTTTGCGTAACACCCCTGTACAGCTGGTGGCGGTAATACACCTAAAGTATTTTGTCCATAGTCATTGTAAAGACGTAGAAGAAGAAGAACAATGGCGGAAGACTACGTCGCTTAACTGCCCGCTGCTTGCGGCGACATTTCCCAAACAAACAACGAGCTGAGGTTTGAAAACACTTTTACCAATGTCCGCCACGAACAGAGAAAGCTTCCACGCCCGGCTGGCCTCTGTCGTGGAGGTTTTGGCCAACGCGGCCGTAGCAGAGATCTGCAGACTGGTGGACGACGGCTACGCCGTGCTGCGGCTGGAGATCTCCCACAACCAGAGAGAGATAGACGGCCTGCGGAGGAAGCTGCTGCTCGCCCGGGTCCAGAGCTCCAGACGGGCTCACCTGGAGAGGCTCGGGGCGCTCAGGCGGACCGGCCATGTCAGCCGCTGGGTGGGGAAGTCAAGGAGCAGCGCCGAGTTAACTAAAGCAGATGGTAAAACCACAAGACAACACCGAGAGCCTGAAGTTCCCGTTGTCGTTAAGCTAGAAAGCAACGGACATAGAGGTAATATTCACTCTTGTTTTATTTAACCGGGTTTGCTTTACTAATATAAATAACCTCTCTTAAAGTTGGACCTCTTGACACGTTCAGTGGAATACTGTACAGCAAGCTCAACTTAAAAATCTGTCCATTTAACATTGCCTTGCATACCGGCTGCACTTGTGAGGACTTGATTTTGTTTTTGTTCTTGGTTCATTTTGTTACTTCATAGCCACACGTTCTGAACCTCTGATATCACAAACTTATGATACCAGACTGATCTTCATCTGTGTGTTCCTCTTCTTTGTCCTTTCAGATAGTCAACAAGTCAGCCAGGGCTGTGAAATCACTGCTGTGGTATCAGCAGACCCCTCCTCCACCTATAAACCAGACTCCAGATCCATCAGAGTACAACCTGAGAACCAGAAGAGCCTCCACAAACTGACATGTGATGCTGAACACATATTCCAGTCTCATCCACCAGCATTTTCATCTCAGCTCAGTTCTGAGACTACAAACTGGGACCAGTGCTGCCCCATATCTAACAGTGGTGGTGCATTCGTCTGCACCACAAGCTGTCATGATGACAACTCATTCATCAGCTCTTCTCAGTGGACAGAGGCCAGTGCAGATAAAGAAACATGGAGTAACATGGTTGGTCCTCATAACCCAATCCAAGGGAAACATGTTGAGGAAGCTCCTAACAGTCAGTCCCCTGGTAGACAGCAGGCAAAGACTAAATCAGATGGCAGTGTGGATATTTTGGGGGCAGTGGTGTCAAGTGACCTGGGTAATGTAGTTCCACACCTGGCTGACAGTTTGGACTGGAACCCTGATGGAGGGATGCAAGGCTCTCTTCCCATCAAAGAGGAGGAAGACATGAATTCAAGGTGGAGCCTAACAAATGGCGTTACAAGGTCAAGGGGAGTGTCTGCCGAAAGGAGACAGCAGAGAGAAACCTCAGATGGAGATGGAGAAAGGAAAGAGACTGGGGTAGAAGGTGAAAGGAGAGGGGAGATGGATGCCTCAAACAGCAACAAATACTTCCCACTTCAGCTGCGAGATGCCCAGATGGCAAACAGAATAACAGAAAACTACTTCCAGCCCACACCGGACAACACCAAGGCACTGTCTTCCTGCAGCAGCAACTCCTCTTCCTCCTTTTCCATACTAACCACAGACAAAAGTGCCCGGCAAGTCTTACACCCCCAGTCAAACCGAGGAGGCAGAGCCGCCAGCGGTGGGCAGCACCATCACTTCCGCTGTGAGCTCTGTGGAAAGACCTTCACCAAGTTCCCGTCCTTGCGGCGGCACCAGCGCGTTCACACAGGAGAGAAACCGTTCAGCTGCCGCCACTGCTCCAAGTGCTTCTCCCACCGGCATCAGATGAAGAACCATGAGCGGGTTCACACCGGGGAGAAACCCTTCCGCTGCCCTGTTTGCGGCCGTTGCTTCGTCCAGTCCAACCACATGAAGAGACACTTGAGCATCCATTCAACAGAACACCGGGCCACGAGCTGATAGTGACCTGTGTCTTTACAGGGATGGAACCCAAAACATTCTGTCATGTGGATGTGCTGTTTAAATAACTTTAAGAGAGCTAACTATGCAGATGAAGAACTATGGCAGAGAGCAGCCACTAGAGGGCTCACAGGCCCATTTAATGCCATAATGAACTGAAAAACTTACTTGTTCACCATGCTGACTAATTTCCCATGTCTATGTAACAGTATATTCCAAAGAAAATCTTCAAAATCTCATTAAATGGATTATCTTCATAGTACTATAAAAATACAGAAACCAGTAATAGCAGTTATTTGGACCAATAAAACAATCACACTCCATCATATAAAATCTGCAGGCAACAGAGTGTCAACAGTGTGTCAGTAAAAATACTTGTTTAAGTCCCAGTGACTGGAATTTATTGATTTTAAGAGAATCCAGAATTTGTGGATTTCAAAATTTTGTACATGACAGTGAACAGTTTTGTATGATATCAGCCCACCTCATGTTCAACCAGCCAGTCCTCTGAATCAGAAATACGTTGAATTAAAGAAGCAAGACCACAACAAAATGTTTTTTATTGTGGCTTTTAAAAAGCATCAGTAGTCTGGTGTTTTGTATTTGTGGTTTTGGCAAATTTTTGGCTTTCCATAGCATTGATGTCACACAAAAACCCAGTGTGGGCAAACCTCAGAAAGTTAACTATGAACTTGAAATCCATGATGATAATGACTAGATTATTAAAATGTGTTTGTGTTCATACAACTGTGGAATGGGAGCCTAACTGGATTTAAGGGGAAAAGGGAAAACAAGACAACTTACTGGTTGGTGGAATACGGCATTTTCTAAGTGAGACACTATGGATTAGTATCGGAACAAGTGTGTGTGATCTTTTTGAAAAGAAAAGGATCATTATGAGATGATTTTTCTTGTTTTCATCTCATGATAAACAATTGCAAAGGTTTGATTCAGCAGTAAAGTATCTCAGCCCATGGAGAACTTGAAGTATTGCCTCTTTCCCTGTTTAGTGCAGCATATTGAGCTAATAACCAACATTTCCAGAATAAAACACAACATAATCTTACAAATATTCTCATAATAAAGAATGAAATATGGGTGAGAGGAATATGAACTCTCGTGAAATGAGAAGCAAGTGTTGAATCTTTGGCTGTGACGATGAGGGTTCAGCCCTCAAAGAGTTTAATGAGTACACTTAGGGCTGACCAGTGGTCTTGGCTCACAGGTGGGATGAACAGGCTGTGTATCATTTCTGCTAACCTCAAGATGTTTATTTCAGTTGGACATGGAAGTTTGTTTTTTTTTTACTCATTTTCTGGCTCATAAACTGGGTAGTGAATCTTCTTGCTTTACCTTTACACTCTCTGCTCCAAGGTTTCTGACACCTCAGCCAATCTGCACTGAGCCTGGGATGACGAGAAGCCGCTGTTATGACTTTACTGACAATTGTTTATGGTTTCACCCCTTGCTCTCACTTGTAGAGCTGTTTTAGATTTCAGGATAAATTTGGGATCATATAACATTTTGTCATATACATGTTTTCAAGCCAAAACAGATACTAACTCAGTATGATTTCAATGTGTTGTGTTTTGTTTTTATATTTTGTAAGCACAAGTTGCAAAGTCTCTGATATAGTCACGCCAGTAAAATCAATCATATGAAATGATGTTAATAAAACACAAAGCACTGATTAAATCTTAGCTACTATAATCAAAGGTTGACTTCAGACAACCTTTCAGGGGCCTATATTTAACTTCTCTAACCTATACTGTACTTGCCAGTCTAAGTTTCGTTCCAAAATTAGATATCGACCAATGTGAGTGAAATGTGAATCCTACTGACTCTATAAATGTAGTCACTATCAGTCCTTTCAAAATCCTTTCAGAATCAATCACCCACTCCCACAGCATTTGATAAATGTACTCCACTATCAATAGGCTCTTCAAAAAAAAAAAAAAAAAAAAAAAAAAAAACACATAGAAACAAAATACATTTTCATCTATCTTTAGTGAAAATATAGGGACATATTTACATAGCAAATTTCATTCTGTAATGTGACTTAATTAATAAAAAAGCTACACTGGCTTTCAGTAACAAGCCACGCAACTGTGCCTGACATAATTTCTATGGAGTTACCATGTTATACAATAATTAAACATAATTAAAACATAATTAAATCAAATTTCAAGTAGCAAGTACATTTTTAAAAACCTTATTTGGGTTAAATATGGTTCAGACAGCCTACCTGCATATGACATCAAATTACAAGAACTACCTCCAGTACAAACTAATCTTTCAAGTGTCTACTCATACATGAGCGGCTGATTTGCACTTTAAACTGCATCATCTTCTAGTTTTTCTTGAAAATACTTTGGGAATGAAATGATAGGGTGCATGTGCTGGAAACAAACAGGTCCTTCACAAGAAGCTCATGACAGTTCCTTTCTTGCCGACCTGATGAGGCTCCAGTGCGTAGAACCGGATAACAATCCTGTAAAATACCAAAAAAAAAAAAAAAAAAAAAAAAAAGCAGCTGAAAGTCATTGTCCACTGATAGGGAAATAACAAAATTTGGACAATAATGTGACACTTCTTTAGTTCTACATGTTTTGAGTTGTGTATGTTGTTTAAGGTACATACAAGCAAATGTGTGTCATTTGCTCTTTAACTAGAATTGCACTATGCATTTTTTCATGTCGATGGCCCTAAATGGCGGTGAAAAGTAACTGTTTGAATGATTTCATATTCAGGACTCCCAAACAGATACACAACAGCAAGCTCAGTCCTTCACCATGACCACAGAAGGAGAGTGAAACCTGATTGAATCCTCTGAATAGTGTAATTGGGCTACAATTGCTAGAGTGACAAACTCACCAGAACTGACAAAGATGGGTCCTCTGAATACCTGCAGGATACAGCTAACTACCTCCTATTCTTTTACACATTTGTTAACATTGGTGGCATCAATACATGTAAGTCAACAATATACTGTAGCTAGCATGAAAGACACAAATGCGGAAATACAGAAATATTCAAAGAGGTGATAAGTGTGTCCTGCTAACATGCTTAACATCATTTCCTCTCCTGTCCCTTCTTCTGCATACTAATCAAAATCCAGCAAATCCAATTTACAGGGCCTGAATTGGTTGACTGCAGGTGCAAAGCCAGTAATGGACCTAGATGGCACTGGCCCATCTACAGAGGCGTAAGATAATCCTTTATTTGTCCCACAATGGGACCATTTGCAGAGTTACAGCAGCACAGGGGATAGTAAAATAGCAAGCTTAATTAAAATAAATAACTAAATAATGAAAACAAACTTCTGTATTCAATGTTAAACCCTGGGACATGTAAGGCCATTATGGTAAGTAATCAGTACACTTTAAATGTGTATGCTTTAGGCCACTTACTGTTCTCATATTACTATGCTGACTTTATACATAAAGTTTATTTTAAAGTGTACAGTTCAAGATAGGCTAGAGTGTATTTTAATTCATGTTTGATTTAATATAAGTTATTGAGTGAGCCATTCTTGCTTCGTTCAATGATTGCCAGCCTCTCTGTTTTCTTTGTTTTATTTGTCACTGCTGAGTAGTGTAATATACTGTGCATAGTAGTGCTGCCTTTTGCTGTTAGGTCAGTGAGCTAACCACAGCTCTGGAACAAAATGATGCACACATGAAAAATATGTAGCCTCTAAAGGTGCCATTTCGGTTTACACTTTCACTTTCAGAGCTTTCTATTTGTCTGTTTGAATGACCTTGTGTAATGCTGGGTATAATCACCCAGTGTGCTATTGAGGCTGTGATGGTTCTAACTTTGAATATTTCATAATTCATTCTCTGTGTTTTGCAACACACGGCATTTAATGACTATTCAGGCAATAGGTTACAGCACTGCTTTCTCTTTCACATTTCTCACTTTTATTTAGGCCCACCCAAAAGACAACTTCTGCCTATGCCATTGGTTGACTGACTGGTTTTCCACATAGATATCTTTCATTCATCAGTGTGTTGAACAGTTACTGCAGAATATAGGTTTAAGATTAGTTGTATACTGTTTGTAATTTAGCGGTCCTACCTCAGCACACCAGTTTTACATAAGTCAGACTGTTGCACAACATTATAGAAACCAGATGGTGCATGTGAATCAAGGCTAGTAAAAGAACTTCAACTGTGTTGCGTGGGCAAACACTGGTCTGTCCCCTGCCAGAGGGGAGAAAATGGTAAGACTGTGCACAAGTATTTCAACTACAAAAGACTTCCTACTGCACAGTATGTACCTTTCTCCACAAACACGGATAATATATCTGCCTGCCGGGAAATGACCTCCAAACAACTAACCTGTCTTCACTGAGGCCCAGCTGCTTTGTCAGAAATTGGAAAATCTTGGCGCTGTGCTCCTTGTTCTTGTCAGCAGTGTCGGTGACCCCAATGGCAGAGACAGACAGCACCACACATGGAGAGCAGGACCCGGCTATCAGCATGGGCAAGCCAGGTTTCACCACCAGGTTCATCCTCTGGAACAAGAACAGTCACCCATTCATACAAAAAGACAACACCATGTGACTGAAGGTGGCAGCTGGGTATGGCAGATGAGCCTAACTTTGAGGTTTGGAGCACTGTCACAGACTGGGCTCAAACAGCCAGAGACACCCAGGATTTGATTTGGGAGTGATGATCATGCTAGCCGGTGGCCTTGGAAAATTTGATAGCAAATGCCAGTAAACGCAGGTGAGGCTCCTGACTAAGCCAGTCCGTGCAGCGAAGCCTTTATAGACAGGTTATTATATTACTATTGCACATGATTAATACATAAGTAATACAAGCCGGTTTCTAAACGTATGCTACTTCTCATAGACAAGCACGTGAACTTTGACATTGGGTATTATGCAAGCACAAACTAGCAGTTCCAGTGTTGCTAGGAAAACAAACTCACGTCTTCAGGTTTTCCCAGAACAGCCGCGGTGGTGGAGCACAGCTGCTTCAGGAAGTCCTCGGAGAAGGAGCCCGCTGGCAAGTTGCTTTCTAAGTCGATGAAAGGCATGTTGGCGACGGTGAGAGAGCAGCTCAGCGAGGACTCAAATCTGAGCACGACAGCCAGCGCGAGTAGAAGCTGCTACTTCCGGCCACGTCTTTCAAAATAAAACCCTTCTTAACAAACTTGTGGTGATGTATAATATATAAGTTATGAAGTCAGAGCAAAGAAAAATATATGTATGGAATAATAATGACGAATTATATTTTTGGAATGAAGCCGATGGCAATAGCTGTGAAAGATTTAGGTAACAAACAAACAAATAAATAAATGCTATTCAGAACTGTATTCTTGCCCTGTATATACGCCTCAGCTTCTGACATAGCATATCATTTAGCCAGACCACAATGGGACAGCAAAACTGGGAGGCATTTAAAACCAGGATGACATTAATAGACACTAATAACAGATGCATGCTTGTCTGAAATATGATGGAAAAGTTGCTTAACTCTGAACTTCATTCTAAACACTTTGCAGTGTCGCGCTGTTAGCGGCAAAGCTCGTATTGTGTAACTTTACCTCAAGTCCTTATGCCTAGCCCTCTGTCCACTGACTCACGTGTGGCCTTCAGTCCTGACATTTGACTGATAAAGCTAAAGGGGGAAACAGCTCCATAGGTTAAATAAACACACAAAAAATCTTGTTTTCCGGTCTTGCTCTAGTGGACTGTATGTGAATGCAGCTAGCTTGATATAACATGGAGCAACAAGCTAAGCGGTCTGAATTGGACTATCTCAGCAAAATGAACCACGGAGGAAAAGTGACCACTAGCGCCCCTAGTGGAATATGTTGGCATTAATTTCACCCTCGACAGCACAAAGCAATTGTGAATAATGTAGTGTGAATCATGGTTATTACAGTTAACTAAAACTAAACTAAAACTCACTGCGAAAAATGCTAACTAAAATAAAAATCAAACTAGACTTTAGAAAAAAAAAAACAAAACAATATTGTGTTCTAATAAAACAAACTAAAACAAAACTATACAGAAAATGTCTTTAGTTTTAGTCTTTTCAGTTTGGTCAGATGTGTGAGCACAACCAGCATGAGTTTGTGTTGGTGCTGATGTTTACTGAGACTTGGACGTCCACATGACTGGCAGTCAGCTGCCTTAACAACGTGTTGCCTTTGAATTGGAATACCTATTCTGACAAACACCGCCCAAATGAGAATAAAAAAAAAAAAAAAAAAAACTAACACTGAAACTAATACAAACTCAACAAAAATTAGACATTTATAAACAATAAAACTTAACTGAAATGAGAAATCCAATCTGGAAATGAACTGAAACTATACTGAACTGAAAACAAAACTTAAAAAACAAAATAAAAATAAAAACTAATGAAAAATACAAAACTATAATGAGTCTGGTCTGAATTTTGCCTTTAATAGTCCTCATTTATTATGAAGTTCACTAATAAATTATATTTTTAGTGTCCACCTGCCATGTTTTGGTGCCTTCATCAGTTGCATCTCAGCAAATAAATACTGAATACATTAGCTGAAGTCAGAGGGAGTGATCTTTTTCATCAGTGGCAGGCCAAATTAAAAAAAAAAAATGGTGGTGGGGGTGTTGCTGTTCTCTATCTCATTCGCTAAATCAGGACAAACTTCACTGTGATTAATGCAGCAGCTGAATCTTATCAAAAGATCTGTAAAAATGTTTACAAAAGGAACTAAAGCTCATACTGTATCTTCAGGCTTTTGCTAACGGTAGCCTACATTTAGGATCATTTTGTCACTAATTAATAATAATATAGTTAGGCTATACAACATTTTATTACAGACACAGACAACAATGTACTGAACAGCCATTAGGACATGGCAGAAATAAATAGCACTGGCAAAGATGACAGTAGGTAGCAGCTATTTATTCAATTTTTTAATTACTGTACATTACCAAAAACCTGCCATACTTTTCACAGCAATCAAACAATCAACAGAGCAAACAAACAGAAGATCCATAATCTTTAGATTCCTCGCTGACTGGTATAGTGTTGATGTTTTCTCTTTTTTTTTTACTGGACCAGAAAAGGTTTATATATCTACAACAAAGGTTTTTACATGATGGAAATGTGCTCGTTATGACTTCAGACACACTTCCTTTACACCAGTGATGTCACACCTAAAGAAAAAAAAAAAAAGAAAAAACAGAAGATCAACACAGTGAAACATAGTACAATGTTCTAAAACTTTGCAAAAAGGGTTCTTTCAATTCACAGAAAAGTTATTTTTTTAGGAGTGCAATAATTAAAAAGGTGCAAAAAAAATTCTTGATCAAATCCTAAATTGTCACAGGGCTCCTGATTGAGAGCACTTACAAGAAACATCAGACAGTATCAACACAGTTCTACTGTGTGGAAGATGAGTCAAAGCTGTTCATCCAGTACAGACTTACCATGAGAGTACTTGCACTGTTTGAGAGCCTCATTGAAGCCCTCACACAAGCTCAGGTCAGACTGAGTGGTGGCACAGTCCAGAAACTGTCTCACCTCAAAGTGACAGGGGCCCTGCTGGGCCGGGCCGGGCCGAGGGGGCTCCTGGATTCACACAAGCAAGCAAACACATCACAGATTGGATTTAGTTTTATGCAGACAGACATGATCTTATTGCCTTAATTAAACCACAGCTTTTTGGAGTATTAATTGGAAAACTTAAGTCACAAATAAGGAATTCAGTTATTGAACTTTTCCTTTCTTCTTCTTTTTTTTTAAACGACCCATGATATTAATAATTTTAGATGATCAGCAGGCCTCTAACTACCTTACGTGCTGTGGCAGCTATAGGCTAGTGTTGCTTCTTAGAACTTCGGAAGGTCACATAGTCTAACAAGCCAATTTAAATAATTTGGTATTTTTTCAGCTAGTATCACGTTTGGCATTAGGGCTGAACAACTAATCAGAATAGTAGCAAAATCACAATGATGGCCAAAAAAGGCTGAGGATCTTGAATTTTATTACTCATGCATGACATACACAGCACAGCAGCCTTACTTCACCTGAATACAAGATCCTGCATGCAAGCAGGAGCAACACGTTACAGACATTTGCAGTACACAACAACAAAGTTAAATGTCTGTTAGAGCATCACTCAAGAACTTTGTTTGAATCAACAGGATCCATTGGTAAATTCAGCATACAGGTGCACCACAAAGAAACATGTATCTTACTAAAATATAAACTTTTGTAACCAACAGACATATTAAACTCAAGACACAGAAAAGCCCCAAACAATCTTTATATCTGTGTAGTACAGTACCCAAACTCATCTGAGGCCAATTGTCATTTATTCCAAGCCTCAAATAATGCTAATCTCAATCTCACATTGGAACTGGTATTTTGTTGCTCAACATCCCAACTAATCACTTTGTACGATGTTGGGGAGGAAAGAAACATAAGTGGACCTGTTTGAGGAAAAATGTATGGTTGCAAAAATCCTGGACAATCCAAGTCCAAACACAACAAGGATGAGTCCAAGACATAGAGGTGATATGGATAGATTAGACAGAATATTGTACATAGAATGTATGGCACAGACTCTAGCGCTAAAACCCTGTATGGTGCTCATATCCAGACATCATCATCTTCTCCAGCTGATTGTCACAGCCTTACTTGTTTACCTGATATGCAGGCTTTGCTGGCTCTGGGCTGCTGCTGCTGCTGCTGCTGCCCCCACTAAAAGCTCCAGTAAGGGCGCTGCCCATGACATGGCCAACAGCCGAGCCGACTGCCACCCCAGCGGCAGTACTAGCCATCTGGGCCATGAGCCCCGGTCCCTGGGGCTGGGCTGGGGCTGAGGCCAGGGCTGAAGGGGGTGGATGGGCAGGGGCTGGAGCATGGGATGGAGATGGGCTGTGGGGAAAAAACATAACACTAACTGTAAAATTTTGTGCATCAGACAAGCTTTAAAAGAGTTATTATCAACCTCTATCTGCGGCCACAGGAACTGCAACACCAAAAGAACAGTATCTCCTCCTCCACAAGTCCCTGGCACAGGCCCCAAACTCAGTCACTGGCACTGATCCTTATCAACCCACTGTAGATACGGTACAGTTATTCTGTAGTAGCAAAAAAAAAAGTCATTCTAATTGAACCTTTAATCTCAACAAAGCCAAAGGGACTGAAACGAGTGGGTTTAATTTAGATGTGACACAGATCTTTTTATCGGACATCTGCTCTGTCTCCCATTACATCTCACTCACTAATATAATTAATAATTTGGCCTCCCCCACAGCTCATTTTCCTGTTAATAGAAACACCTCTCAATATAATGTAGTCCAGTACAAGACCTCTGCAAACTACAGCGACAACATAGAATTAAATTTACGCATTCTCCACAATGTCAACAAAAACTGAACATTTTAAACTTTCTTAAAAGGAAGAATTTATGGCAGAGTTTTTGCATTGAACTGCATTACACTGTACAGGTGGACCTGCTAAAGTGGCCACTGAGTGTATAGCCAAAATCATTTACTGGAAAAAAAAAAATCAAAAATAAATAAAACTTTGAATGGTCTTATACAGTAATAATGAAGGGCCAGAAAAAATGGAGACACTTATTTTTAGGTCAGTATACTATGTAATGCGCTGGGATAGGCTCCAGCAACACCCCGCGACCCTTGTGAGGATAAGTGGTTTGGACAATGGATGGATGGATGGATGGATGGATGGATGTACTATGTAATGTCTTCTGTCAAATTTGACATGGAGTTGGAAAGCTTTTCACACTCAGTTCTGAATGAAACAAGTTTACTTCTTTTTTAACATTTTAGAATTTGATTTCCATTTAACATAGTACAGGCAGCAGCTTGGGTAGTGAGCGACCAACTGCAAGTTCATTTCAATAAAAAGAAGAAGAAATAAAATAAAAGAGAGGAACGGATAAAATGTAGAAATAAGAGCAGAAGCTATCTTTGAGACTGGAGCCTGGCTTTGCAAACAGATTCTACATTAGGCCAACAGTATGTCATGTCCTCATACAAATAGATCATTGTGCATAAAGTGCTTTTTTGAGACACATCCTTTAGTTATGAACAATGTAATCCATCATGAGCAATCACCCAAACTCTTGCAGAAGGTTTGCTCACAGTGTAGTAGTTCCAGAAATGTGATTTATGGTTTCAGAGGAGCTAAGATTCAACAAACTGAAGAACTTCAGGCAACATTAAATAGCACATCAAAATGATGAGATAATAATTACAAAATACAAAGATTATACATAAAATCATGATAATGATGTTGTGTTTACATTGTTTTTTAGGGTGTAAATTCCAAAGTGTCAATAGATATACACTGAGATAAACTGAAATGGCCTACTGTGTATTTACATGTGTTATCTGTGGGAGAAAGAGTACAATCACAAAAATACAGGGGATGATAAAATAAATGTAAAGAGATCAATGAAAGCTACAGTGCATAATATATGTTAAGACTGCTGGATGCAAAAAACATAAACAAAAACTCTTTTTGAGTTGAAAATCTCATTTAGGCCTATCTATTTGACTACATATAGACTATCGTAATGAATTTACTCCCACATGTGTCCTCTGATTATGCATAAAAAATACTTACAATGCATCAAAGCAAAATTATTCCTCTGAGAGAGTCTCCTGCTATAAAGGAATTTGGGGTGGTATGTATTATGTCTATCTAAACACTTATTTTTTTTTAAATCATTCTCTGATTGCTGTTCAGGTTCCCAACTTAGTTCACAATGGAGATTTGTTCAGGATATCTATGTACGTAAGTAGCGGGATTAACAGCTAAAACTGTCAGGAGACAAATCATCCTTTGGCAATGATAAAGGTTACCTGACGATTAGGATTTCCGTGCCCTAGAAGTGCAAGAAGTTGACATTTTTAGACAAAAAGAGCTATTCCCCCTCCTCCGTTTTCTCGTATGAAACAGAGTAGACCATGGTTCACCTGAAAAATCTGTCAATTTGTTGTTTCCTCGCTTGTCGGGAAAACTCAACACACTCCTCGACACAAAATGACACATTTCCGAGTCACCTGGTTATATTCTTGGACTCGGCATACATCCACTAATCAAAACATGGCTTTATTCCGTAAGAATTTCACTTTTTAACATTTTACCTCGCGTGTAATTCTCACCGTCCCCTTTCACCAGAACACACCACGAAGGACTGGAGGAGTGTAAGAGTTGAGATGTCGTTGAAATAAAATGCTGCATGGCGGACATGTCTGTTTATACCAAATGTCCTAGTACCTTCCGTTCATAAAACATGTTTATTCATGGTTTGCAAAATACGTGTTTTCGATGTTTGAACTGACTCTGGGACGTCGCCATGCTCCCCGGGAGAGCGGCACTTAACGGGACAGCTTTACTCCGACATACACACACTGAGGAGGTTTATCCAAGTCCCACATCCTGGGGCAAACCGCGTATTTTGACTTGCAGAAAAGACACTGACCCTTTACCCAGTGACCTTGTCTAGAATTACAAAATGTCTTACTTCAGACGAGGCATGGGCTGTATGACGGATGACGCAACTTTATATCTGTGTAGCAGTCATAACATTACCATGAAACACACCAAGCGACAAACATCTGCTCTAAATCACATCCTTTAAAGTGTCAACTCGCGCAAAGCTGAACAGCCGCCACTTACATTAGCGGACGACGACGCTACGACGTTACAACACGGACTGTTGAGCCACTGACATAAATGATAAAGTCATTTACCTCGCTGGAGCAGAGGGGCGGCTGCGGCTTCCTCTGGCCATCGCTGAGATGAAAAAGTTGTGGTTTCGGGGTGAGAAGCGGCTGGTGATGAACAGAGCGAGTGAGAGGTTTCTTCTAGAAAGAGCTGCAGTCAGGCTGCTCAGACCGGCCGCCGCTGACAGCCACGCGCACGTGCAAGTGACCTTGTGCGGTTTGCTGGGCTGACAGATGTCGCGAGAGTAAGAAGTTAGTCCGAGATTTTCCAAAGAAGCGCTTCACTGTGCTTTCAGGTGTGACGTTGTGTTAGGGACACTGTAGGGGAAAAAAAAAAAAAAAACAGGCGGGGGAGGGAGGTAATATTCTTTCTTTCAGCAGTTGATGATATCAAATTCTACTTTGCAATGGGATTTAGTAACATCATGTAAAGTAGATATTTAAAGGCAGACTTTGCAATTTGGAGTCACTGGAACTTTAATAGACCTCAAGTTTGATTTGAAAACCTGGCTGGGGAAGCCAGGTAATACTTGGCTTTGTAATAATGAAGGCTTTCAAATATTTTTTAACGGAACCATGTATCTTGGATGATTTTTTTTTTTTTTTTTTAGTTTGCTGGTTGTATTCTACACAGGATGTTTATCTAAGGTTTAAAGTTTACAGGAGATGTACTTAATTGCATTTCACACTGATCTAACCCTCTCCAAAGAGCACCTGACTCTCATTAGCCTGACTAAGGACCCACGCAGCGCTCCTATAGCCCCCTTTTTTTTTTTTTTTAAACTTAAACAGTGATACTGGACTAATAAACTTGAACTTGATTCGGGGTGGGCTTTCTGTCAGTCAGAGAGCGCTTCAGGGATACTTGTTGTCTTTATATTTAATGCAGAGTAAACAACATAACAGGGACACTTTCAAAACTGGTTCTTTCTAATGTTTAAGCATCTCTTTTCTAACGGAAGCCAGCACACGGCCAGTGCCATTTGCTTTCCGCACATCTCCTCCCATAAATGCTGCCTACTGTTTTAGAGTTTGGCTTTCCTTCATTTGTAATAGTAATAAAACATCACATCAAAACACGTGCTTTCCATTACAGCATGTTTGGGATTAATAGGAGAAAAAAAAATATGTACATATTTATATCATTCAGTACATCAGTATGCAAATCATAGTGAGTGTTGATAATACCAACGGTATCCTAAAATTTGACATTCTGTAACCTATAAGGCAAATTCACCTACTTTAAAAATGAAATAAAAATTCCATAGCCTGTTATATTTCATATTTTATCATATCAAGATTTTCTCAATTAATTCACTTTCTCGGTCTCAATAACTTGTCATTGGTCATATTTGCACAAAACCAATTCAACTAAAAAATAATAATAATCAAATTCAAATAAAAAAAACAACAAAAAAACGTATAGTTCCTTTTCATTTATTAGGGATTTTACTCACATATTCTTGCTTTGCCACTGCTGCCAAAAGCAATCATTAAAGTTTTGTCTATTGTCATTTAGACAGAGTTGCTGCTTTTTCTCATATAGCTGCCCATGTAGGCTGCTGTGTTGGGTTCTCTCCACTCCGGAACAGTAGGTGACGCTCTTACTAAGTATTCAGTGTTTTTACTAGAAAAAGACAGAAATGAATTTCCGTGTAGCCATCGTATCAACAAAGACTCCCCTCCCTCGACCCTAAACCGTTCCTCCAAAAATTTTAACACCTGTAATGAGCTAAATATGCATTCCAGGTAGCGCTACAACGAGTTTATCACTGCCGATAGAGTAATAACGAAGAAATTCCGCTTTTCCTCAACAAAAGGTCGTGTGTTTGAGCCGGAACAATGTCGACAGCCCTTGATTTCCATTCTCAGATAGCTTCCATCATGGAGGTGCTGGCCAACGCGGCCGTCGCTGAAATCTGTAAAGTTGTGGACGACGGATACGCTGTGGTTCATCTGGAAATGTCCCAGAGCCAGAAGGAGAACGAGTTTCTCCGCAGAAAAATCAAACTGTTGGAGCTGCAGATAGCACGGTACCGCGCGGAGAGAGTCAAGGGTCCGGAGGGCTCCATCAGCAGCCGCTTCCCCGGGGTCCGCCTCCTGAACCGGCAGCACCGGGATACACTGGCTGGTATGAACCGTGCACTCATGTCCTGCGTGCAGACAGCCATACTCCAGCCTCCACTTACAAATTAGACAGTTTAACATTGACTTACTCACCGGCCAGCTTACACGCCTCGTAGAGCTTAATGGAAGACCCATAATGTGTCCTGGTAAACTCGCCCTATACTCAACTCACTTCTCAGGGCTTTACTTCTATAAATCCTTGACTTTTACTGTAGGTTCACACTGCTAACTACTGCCTCCAATGGTATGTTTTCTTGGAATGGCGTAGAACTAACAAAAGCTCAGGCTTATATTTGAGCTCATATTTGTGTTTGTTTTTGGTAGCTTGATTTACACACATCAGAGTGTGTGGTACATTGATTATATTAAATTGGCTGTTACGGTACCCTTTTCATTCCCAACAATTATCTACTCAATATTTAACTCCATATTCATCCAGTACCAAAGGGTGCAATGGAGTAAAGGAATACTCTTCAAACACATAAAATCAGGGGTGTCAAACTCGTGCCATGGAGGGCCAAGAGGCTGCCGGTTTTCATTCCAACCAAAAACTCCACCAGGTGATTTCGCTGATCACCCTACCTCGAAACAGAGAGGCGGGACTAATCAGTGAAATCACCTGGTGGAGTTGTTGGTTGGAATGAAAACCTGCAGCCTCTTGGCCCTCCATGGCACCAGTTTGACACCTGTGCTATAAATGATTTCAAACAAACAAACAAAAAACCTTACCAATAAATGTTGTTTTCCCCTTTCCCTTTCAGTAACGACACTATAATCAACTATTTACCCAAAGGTTTGTAGTCTGCTAGCTGTTTTCTCTTTTCCCTGTTTCCCCATTCTATAGTCACCCAGTTTTAGATTGTTAAACACTTCTGGGTGAACACAGGCAGAAGCAGTTGATGCAGATTTAAAAAAACACTTTGCACCCAGGCCCACTTCTTTAGATAACCACATAACCACTTCCACAGGTAGAAGTCTGAGCAGGTGATTATAGAAAGGGGAGGAAGGGAAAAGGAAAAAACAGCCGAGATATTAGGCTATAAATAAGTTAGTGATTACCAAGTGGGAAAGCTGATGGGATATCATGAAATATGTAATTATAGGTGAGAAAAACTCATATCATGACATTTTGTTTTGTCATTTCCATTTATGGTGTAACCTTCTCCCAGTTTTGTCTCCTCTTGGTATTCCATCATATTGAGTTCTGTTGGACTAGTGGCCAGTTGTTTACCTCACCTTCCATCTCCCACCAGGCCCCTCTCTGCAGGGCAGGACCAGGTTTCTGAACAGAGGTCCCGGAATTCACCAGTCCCTACAGAAGACCCAGCCCATTAACCTGGACCAGGACCCTGATCAGGAGGTGGTCACCACTACCAAAACTGAGGTAACAGGTCTACAGTACATTAAAAAATAGAGCTTGGGCCCTGACCTGTCAGTTAAGATGCCAGGCTCTTACTTCTGGGGCTTTCAACATGTTTAACTTTGTAGCTTTAGAGAAAGGAAGTAGCCCCCAAAGGATGTAAGATGCTGTAATATGCATACTGCTACACAGCTACTAGAATATGCAAATGTGTCAAATGGAGCATTATATCAATAATGAAGTATGCCTGAAGGTAAAAAATCTTGTGGTCAGCTGTTAGGAGTAGGGACCACAATCTTGTTATTGGGTAGGTAATTTAATTAAATAAAGCAGAACATGGTGAAAAATAACCAAGTGAGTAATTAATATGTCATAGTTGTTTTTAATCTAACATAAAAAATGCTATGAAAAATAGGTGGTCATCTTGGCTTTCTTCAGTGGTGCAAAAAATAGTGCACTCACCTTTTTGATTTAGCAGTGTAGGATATTAGCTTGGATAGGCCTTCATGAATAATCAGGGAAATTACTGAAAGCTATTATTAATCACCATAAGAGTGATTATTAGTCCACCAAGGAATTTTACCTAAAAACAGTTGTAATGACCAGGCAAAACTATATTTCTTGTTGATCAGGCAAGAGAGCAGTTTTAACTGGGAATATTTCCTTACTTATGATAGTGATGTTGAGTGTTGTCAAACTGCAGCCAGTCTGGATGAAAGGGCAAGGTGTTGTGGTCTTTTGTTTGTCTCCTTGTGCCGGATGAGACATGGATCCTGCACCGGTGATTTTTGCATGTTTAGCCTAAATTCTACAAAATGTGTAAATGTCATGTTTCTGCCGATCTTTTCCCGAAGTCGTATATTAGAGCTCCAACATAATTTTTCCTACCTTTTATCCAGCTGTTGTTTTCCATTCATTCCATGATCTGTGTTTCCCTACCATTGCCTTTGAAGGACAGCCCACCCCAAAACGGAACCCCGTGCCCCTCCTGAGAGAAACAAAACATATTATGCTATTTATCTAATTGGGAGTTGGGCACTTGGAAGTTGACAACAAGCGCACCCAAACACCTAGGCTGCATTTACATTGCAAGTCTTGATGCCCAGATCGGATTTGCTGCCTGAATCCGATTTTTTTTACTGTGCGGTTACACGTATTTTATCAAGTGACCCATATCTGATTCACGCGATTACACTTGCCTACAACATCTGAAACATCGCGCATGCCTTGGAACACGGCTTTATTTCTGTAGGTCCCTTTTATTTTCTCCTGAATTTTCTCCTCTCCCCAAAGACTGAGAAGACATCTGACCTCTTCAACTGACCACTGTGCCAAATTTTCCTCCTCATCTCTCATCTTTCTCTGCAGGTTAGCCTCCATGTTCAGTCTGTCGTTTACCGCGTGTTCTCTATTTATGCGACAAAATAAGCTAAATGGTCGCAGATTTGATGACGTTAGAGACGCAACGTGTAAGAAAATCCGATCAGCCTGTTTACACGGCGGTCGCATTATTTCCACATATGAATGAGGCCTGTATCCGATCTCAAAATATCCGAATGCATGCGTCTTTTTCCTGATTACACTGTCAGCGAGCATATCCGATCTGTGCCACATAAGAGCAAAAAATCGGAATTGGGTCACATTACATTGGCAGTGTAAATGCACTCCTAGATACGTTTACTGTTCAACAGGAAGATGCACAACTTGAGCTGGCACATTATTTATTTATATTTTTTTAAACAAACAAATGTTTACAAGAAGTCCCACAATTCACAAAAAAACTCTGGCTGAATGCTAATGTTACCTGTAATGGTAGCTAACAGGTTATCAAATATATTATTTTACCTTGAAATATGGCCTGATGGCCCTCTAGATTTTTACTATCCATTGTCTTTTCAGTTGTTCATCAATCAGGAAACAGTTTGTCAGATTCCCCACACTGATACGACGTGCAGCCTGGAACACAGCAGTGCTACATGATAGCAGCATCTGAGCTTCTCATCTTGAGCATGACGTCAGAGGAGGATGGCTGCAGTGTGAATACGGTCTATCCTCTGGCTAATTAATCCAATTAATCACACATCATCTAGCCTTTCTAAAAGGATATAAAAACATAATATTTTTCCATTTCCTATTACAGTTTATTCCAAGTACATTTTTAAGAGAATGTGTCTTGTGATACTGTCATATTGCAACACTCAGTAAGTATCTGGTAAAAAAAACAGATTGCTTGACTTGAGACATTTCAAGTCATCTCAGGATTTCCAATGACTGATTCGACTTGTCGACTTTCAGGGGGTAGCCCTATAGTTTTCTAGTGCAGACCTCATGTAACTGAACATTCTAGTTGAAGGCACAGAGTTAATCAGGCATTTGTGTTTTGCCCTTATTAAGCTTGAGGCTCAGTGTTCAGGCGACAGGTGCACATAGCAGTCGTACAGGACCCTAACCCTAACCAGCGGGCATTTTTATGCATTTTAAATATGAATTTACACAAATATAAATTTGGCAAGGTATAAATTTGGCAATGCAAACAGTACATAGTCTTGTTTTGAATGTCAGTCATTCACTGATCTTTTCCTCTATAATTTTTTAAATTAAATAATCTTTACTTTGGCGTTTCTACTTTGTTTTCATTGTTTGCTTAATTTGCAGCTTCAGTGGGCCAGGTATGTGCCACCACACACCTGCTGGCTTTATTTAACATGCCACTGTGAGATAAGATAAGATAATAATATGCAGCAGAGAACCTGTAACATATTAGAAAAAATCCTGTCTTTCTATTCAAACATAGCAAAGGCCTAAGCAGAAGCGTCTAACTAAGAATCCCCAATATGTTGTTTCAAGTATTAAAAAGAAATAATCTACAAATAATATTACAAAGCAGAAAAAATGCAATATGACAATACAAGAAAACTTTGAAGCTGATTTTCAAAACAGTCATGCAATTAATGCTAAACTCTTCAGAGACTTCGGAGACTGATGAATGAAGTGAATCCATGGAAACCAGGTTAATAGCCATCATAGAAGTGAACCTAATCACTTCTGTGCATCAGTACTCTGTTTCCCATAAACACAGTAATTCTAAATCCACAAATGTTTCTCTCGTCAGTCAGCAGAGCCCGAAGAGGAGGGGGAGCTGCTGATCGTCAAGGTGGAGGGAGCTGTGGAGACCGGTGACGCTGAGCAGGAGGCACCAGCAGAGGCCAGCATCATCACCAGAGGAGACGGCGTCACATCCCCTCCTGGCGGCCAGAAGGATTGCAGCGACGCCCAGGCGGCCAGACGTCGCAGCGAAACGGAGGTCAGTGGATCTGACATCATCACCTTTGTTGTCGGCCAGTCTACCGAGACAGACAACAACAGTGACGCTACCTGTAATTCCCCGCTGGAAGTAACGGGAGGTGATGTCAGAGCAGGGGAGAGTCAGCCACTGATTGCAGACGTTCGTGTGAGCCAGCGCGCCGATGACAAGGAGAAACGGGGGAGTCTGTTTAGCGATCCTCTGCCTCAAGTGTGGCCAAACATGTCGGTGCACATGGACGATGCGTCAGCTTGCAGTGATGATGTAACAGACACCAAGAAAGTTGTGTTATGCCCCGAACAACAGCCTAATGACACTGAATTAGATAACCGTGTTGGTTGTAACACCACCATCAGCAGTCTTCAGTCTTCCATGCCAGAGGTGATAGTCATTGACGGTGGGGTGGCTTCAGACAAGGAAGGAGATGAGTGTCATTGGTCGGATCAAGGGAAAACAGCAGTAGACCAGATAAGTAGAGCAGCAGACAGAGGGAGGGAGAGGGATGAAAAGCTTGCCTCATCTAAGATTCAGCCTGTTCGGCTAGAATTAGCAGGAAAGAGCTCAGCGCAGGTAAAAGCAGCTCCCCAGGCTGGCTCTGTATTTTATCCACGTGATGACGCTCCAGGAACCTCTGGCGGGTTAACTACCTCCCATTGCTCTGCCTCCAGTGACGCATGCAGGGATGGCAGCCAGAATAGCACCACGACAATCCACCTCAGGCACCTGGACCGAAAGGGAAAGGTGCTCTACACAGGTAAATCGTCATGCGTCATATTGCAACACCCTTTCAGCCCTACCAGCCAAACATCAGCCCACAGTGCCGGCCACATAAGCTACCAAAAACCCGCTCAGCATTCAGGCCAGCCCAACCAAAGACCCTCTTCAAACTCCAGCAGCTTCCACCTGGCTCGCTTCCATGCCGCGGCAATGGAGAGGCCGTACGGCTGCACGAGCTGCACCAAGCGCTTCTTCCTGCAGGCCGACCTGCAGAGGCACATGGCACGGCACACCAGGGAGAAACCCTACATCTGTCAGGTGTGCGGCAAGAGCTTTGTGTGCCAGAGCCAGCTGGACATCCATAGGAACGTTCACACCGGGGAGAGGCCATTCAGCTGCTCTGTGTGCAACCGCCGCTTCTCCCACCCCAGCAACCTTAAGAGGCACCAGAAGATCCAGCACTAAAACAACATGAAAACTAGGATCCTCACAACCCTGTAATTGCAATTATGGGAAGATAAAGGGATGTTTCATCCCATGCAAATATGCTTCTAAACCTCCTATTCCTTTAAGAAGACTAGATTAGACTTTTTATATGTTACTAAATGCTTGACCTTTTATACAGAATGGGAAATATACTTATTTTCGAAGATTATTTTTCACAGTGTGTTAGTTTTATTATATACAACACAAAAGGGACAGGGAGGATGGGACAGAAAGAAGAGATGATACAGTGAAAACGGCCATGGACTGGAATCAGTTTTACAATGTTTGAACTCTTCTGTCCTTTGGTCCACTTAAATGCCCCCAATGAATATAATTTCACTCCCCACCCCCCGACCCCTCCTGTTTACAATCAGAACAATGTTACTTTTTTAGGTAACAGCAATAGGCAGCTTTGCACACTGGCAGCTTCAAATAGCAGTGAAGGGTAACCTTTGAAGAGTGTGTGAACTTAAGTAGAAGTTCTGCTGCAGCATACTTTCCCAGCCGGCCCATCTGTGAACCAAAGGAGACCAAAGGGACAAGAGAAAAAAAAAGATCTAAAGTTGGTGAGTCCGGCTTTCTCTTGAAGTGCTGCTTGCTGCTTTTTAGGAGATATTTTGGATTTCACTGATTCGTAGCTACCTGTGGCAGGGCTCCAGACTAACTTTTCCACTTCCTCAGTTGGTCACAAAAGCACACGATTCCACCGATGGCTTGTCACATGAAGAACCAGTGTCAAGTCTGTTTTTTTTCCCGTGCACCACAAACGAATTTCACAAGAACACACTGAAAATACATTGTAGATGGTCAGATCTGCATCTCATGCTTGTCACCTCTTCTGATTTCTTGTCACTCCACTGTTGTTTTTCTGGGTTTTCATAAATAACGTACTTACTACACACATTAGACAGTTGTGTTGGGGGGTGAGGTGGATTTGGTGTAACTGGCGCTGAAAAACATCCTTCTGGTGTGACCAGTCAAGCTCCTGCACACACATGAATTAATGCTTTGCGCTGTTTGTGGTCTGAACATGCTGTCTGTCAGTTCTCTGTGCCACCATTTTCATCGTCAGCGGTGTCAGTTGGAACCTTTTGTTGACTCTCCCGCCCCACCAGCCTCCTCCTCTCTTTCATCCTCTCCCCTCCTTTTATCTCTCTGCCATTTGTCATGTCTCTTCCAATGTGAATTAATAAAGCAAAAATGCCAAAAATGAATCTTTAACTTCCTCTTATAAACTGAACAGAAGGGATTTCTCCAATTTGTTGCTTTTTCAACTTAATATCATAGTAAGAACAGCTTTTCTAAAAAAAAAAAAAATGCATATCACACATCAAAAATCAACCCACCTATATCACTGTAAGTTGAGTGACTGTTCATGATGGAAATGTATTTGAACTGTCATAGGTTAGTCATAGCCTTCTGTTTCTAAAAGTTGCATTAATAGGACCTTTCGTTTAAGCCTCAGAGGAATCTGATTTCAAGACTCCAGCAGTTACATTTATTCTTTCTGAAACACAATTTTGTGTGTGTGCAAATATTAATCAAAACCTAAAGAAGTGTATTTTGGCCTGGTGATTTACTGAACATTATGTAGGAGCATGAGCTACTTCAGTAACAGTGCCCTCTATAGACAGATGACTGATTGTTACAGACATGTCTCGCATTAAAACGTCTGTATGGCAGCATAAATTCAAAATGGAAATTTTACTAACTTACTATGTGTTTCATTAAGGAGGAACAATGGAAACAAATGTCTGTCAGTGTCAATGTTTTTCATTATTTTGTGTATGAAAATGATACAGGGAAGTTATTTTTATTGTTGTTGTTTTTTTTCACCATTTCATGATTTCAACACACAATTCCCATTATTCTGTAATGATGATTTTTCTCTTCTATATGTCTGTCCCTATATTAACTGATACAGTTACATTTGTGATGGCAGCATGTAAAGACATCTTATATGTTGGTACTAGTTTAGTACCTAATGGTGGAAGCTTCCTCTCAGTAATTTAGAGTGCAGTTTGTTTCTCTTAGGAAAGTGGCTTGAGCTAAGACTGAGCAAAACATTGCTGATATTGCAAAATCTTGATGGCAGATTTTGAGCCTTTGTGATGAAGACCTTTGAATGATCATCTTCAATTCATGATATAATTTTACAGAATTTGATCTGTTAAATCTTTTTGTTAAATTCCATCAGTTAACTTTTTCATGTATAATTAACTATTTATGTATTTCTTCAAACAGGACTGTGAACCTCACCAAAGTTGTAGCCTACACAGAAACTATGTTCTCTATTCTCAATGGGAATTTTTTTTTCTCATAAATTTGTGCATAATTATATTGTAGTAGAAATCCACCAATAAATATTTTTGAAAGAATTTCATTGTATTGTTTTATTTCATTGAGTTATTTACTA
The DNA here is from genome assembly GCF_902150065.1 of Myripristis murdjan. Classification (NCBI taxonomy): domain Eukaryota; kingdom Metazoa; phylum Chordata; class Actinopteri; order Holocentriformes; family Holocentridae; genus Myripristis; species Myripristis murdjan. The sequence goes on from NC_043980.1 coordinate 38,367,276, forward strand.
TTTAGAATTGATAGTGACTGTATTTCTAATTCCAGATCTGCAGTTGAAATGAAAAGCTGTTTTCCCTGGAATAAAGATACACATAAATTGAATAACTATTTTAGGCTGTTGACCATCCCTCCTATTGAGTCCTGTGCACTCACCAAACAGAATAATCATAGGACAGTTTGCATGCTGTTTATTAAATTCAATGTCAGGCTAATTCTTTAATAATTTTCATAATTTTTAAGCAGGCCTAATTAGCTATGGATCACATGGAAATTAATGATGACATCAAAATCTAAAATAACACATTTAAACAGTAAATATCTTATAACTGTGTTGAATGTCAGGCAGACAGTATGTGGGAGCCTCCTGGGTCCTTTCTGTCAGCTAAATGCTTCCCTCCTCTCTCCAGGGCCAAGGATGTCTGAAAAACATGAGCAGCCCTCAGAGCAAAGAGGAGAACCTGGATGAAATACAAGGTAGCCTGTCTGTCTATGTCTCTGTCTGTCCTTCTGTCCAAGTCAGCTTTCCTTTCTTTGCAGTTCCTTGTCACATAGCATTAATAACGTCCACCTTCAAGCTACACCAGGCGACATCACACATTGGCGGCTGCAAACGACAGTGAGAGTTGGCCATTAGAAATAATTTTTTTTGTGATTTTGGTTCATCAAGTGTGTATTTTTACATGAACAAGTTGTCCCGGTACAGCTTTAAAATAACTTCTGTTTTACAATAGTTTATGTCTGTTGTCTGCTCTTCAGATGACTCTACTGCAGCACAGCTCCCGGAGAAACACAGTCCCTCTCAAACGCTGCAAGAATGGCCAGAGAGCAGTGAGACTGAGGACATGGAGCGGCCATCTTGCTCCACGTACACCCCAGAGGCTATTCCAGGAAATTCATCATCATCGCCACCATTCCCCAGTTTCCCCTCTGTTTCCAAAATGCCTAAAGGCAACACTGACATGGAAAGCTCTAGGTCTAAGTTTGATGTCATCGTAATCGACTCGCTTTCTAATGAAATGGACGGCTGCGATGCCGCGTTGTCCTGGGTGCAAGGCAGTGACAGGGGAGGCGGGGAAGACGGCACACCTCCCGGGAACCAGGGCAACACCAGTGCCAGGCCTCAGTTTCAGCCTCTCCCTTGTATTCAAGTGACAAGCAGACAGAACCCACCCAGTGACCTGGTGTTTGATGGGAATCGAGCGTACGGTAATCGACTTTCCACCTTTAAGAATGCCCCTGTCGCCATGGGGACAGTGGACTCCCAGCAACAGCAAACCCAGCCTCTTTGGTCTGGCATTCAACAGATGCCTGACGCCCCGCTTCTCTCTCACCTCAGTGCCAATCACCCGCCACCCTCCAATCAAAATCACAATTCTCAACCTTCAACCAGTCAGAACCAAGAGTCTGGGCCCACAGGGTCTCAGTCCCAATCCCAGCAGCAGCAGCAGCCGTACCTTCCCTACGCTTGTGCCTTCTGCGCACGTCGGTACGCCCACCTGTGCCAGCTGCGGATTCATGAACGCGTCCACACGGGGGAGAAACCGTACCAGTGCGCCCAGTGTGGAAAGAGCTTCGGCCAGTTTTGTAGCCTGAAGCGCCACCAGATGGTCCACACAGGGGAGAGGCCATACCGCTGCACCCAGTGCGGGAAACAGTTCTCTACCTCGAACAACCTGAAGGTCCACCAGAGCGTCCACACCGGGGAGAAGAGGTTTCACTGCTCGCAGTGTGGCAAGAACTTCTCCTTCCTCAGTAACCTCATCAGGCACCAGGCTATACATGCTGCCAAGTAGAACAGCAGAGGCTGGGATTAGTACAGAAAGGCAATGCATTCACTTGAGGAAAAATAATCTGCCGGGTTTTTTTTGTTTTGTTTTGTTTTTTTCTGAATTAATGAGATAATTATCTCAGAATTCTGAGGAGAAGGTTTTCAATGGGGCAAAACAGCTATTTTTTCTGAATTCATGAAATAATTAGCCTTTCTCACAAATCTGACTTTTTTTAGGCTAAAATTCTGATTTGGTAGTTTAATCCAGTTTTATTTCAGTCTTGGTTTGAGGCTTTGGGAGATACTCATGTCTTCGAGCAGCGTAGAGGACACTGTTATTTGTTTGTCAACTTGGCATTAGGCACCTCAGGACTTTGGGCTGACTAGACAGAGAGCCTGTTCTGATCTGCAGGATATTGCAGAGTTTCTCCAGGATCTTTTGAGCCACTCATGGATATAACATTCGGCATCTGAAATGCATTCAAGCTGCCATGTCTTGTAGTCATTGTCTCAAGACACAGACAATATGTCGTTAATTCAGAAAAACAGGAATGTTTTTTTCCCCCATTAAGACTTTTCTTAGAATCCTGAATAATTATCTCCTCAAGTCAGAAAAGCTGCAGATTTTTTCTCCATCCAGGAAAACAGGCAGATTTAAAAAAAAAAAAAAAAAAAATTGTGAATGTATTACGCTTCTGTAGAGTTTAGCCATCTGATTAGTAATCTTGTGGGGGTGAGGGGGGTTAGTTGAACCTCTGCATAAACTGAGTCTCCCCTTTTTATCTAGGTAACTGTACACAAAATGAATCATGTCATCACAGACTTAGGAAGGAATTATTCACTTTCCTTTATCTGTGATGGAGGAGAGCTAACTGAGAACATAGTAAGAGAGCCAAGTCAACATTTGTGGTGTTTCCTGTGAGGTCATTTCATCATGGTAAAGATGTCACAGTATACATAATAATTATTTCTTAAAATAAGCATTTATTTTTTCACTGTAGCACAAAATGTAAAAAGTGGCTCATTTCATTCAGTTCTCTCCTCAGACTAAAAACTCACAAGTCGTCAGATGACAGGCGCGTGGTGATAACACAAATCAGCAGTCAGAGACAGTCGGCTAAGATTAGCAGTTGACAATCAATGACTGTAAAAAGTTCACCTGGGACCAAATTTTTCTCAGACAGTAGGTTTGTTGAGCGCCACAGCGTTTCCTCAGTGCCTCAGCTCTGTAGGAGATGTGCAGGCTTCCAGTGACTTGTTGACCAAGTAGCTCACAATGTAAATGCACAGTTCAAAAGCCGTTTGGACCCTGTAACCTGGAGTCACACACTGTAATGACACACTTCTCAGATTTATCATGAATTTACACCCCTGGATGACTTGAAGCAGAAGTGTTGTGTTGTATAGCTTCCTGGGTGATCTGTTATACACTGCAAAAAACGCAAAATCTTACCAAGATTATTTGTCTTATTTCTAGTCAAAATATCTCATTACACTTAAAATAAGACATGATCACCTCAGAAGTAACTTGTTTTTAGACAATTGTCTCTTGTTTCAAGTGAAAATTCACTTGTTTCAAGTGAAAATTTGCTTGTTTCATTGGCAAAATTTGCCAGTGGAAAAAGTGAAAATTCACTTGAAATAAGTGAAAATTAGCTAGAAACAAGAAACAAATTTTGCCAATGAAACAAGCAAATTTTCACTTGTTTCAAGCAAATTTTCACTTGAACCAAGAGACAATTGTCTAAAAACAAGTTACTTCAGAGGTGATCATGTCTTATTTTAAGTGTAATGAGATATTTTGACTAGGAATAAGACATTTTTGACTTGAAATAAGACAAATAATCTTGGTAAGATTTTGAGTTTTTGCAGTGTAGTATCTTCATTAGTTGCTCTGTGCTCCCCTCGGCTGCTAATTGAGAATATTGTATTTGTTGTGTATCCTGTTAGATTCCCTCAAAAATGGATACTGGGGCATGTTGATTTTTATACTGGTACAAGTTGCTTTGTTGGCATTTGCTTATGTACGTGTCATTTTGGGAGCTGTTGTGCTATTTCACCACCATGTAGACTCATGTAATGTCCAAGAAAATATACAACCCAACACTCTACCAAAATTCAGCCTGTTTGTATAAAAAAAAGGTAAGCATCTATTTAAAAAAAAAAATTGGGAAGCATAAACTGTTAATAATTTCTAAAACTGGGAATGTGGTTATGATAATGAGATTATCATTTGGAAACGTTTGAAGGGGAACTGGGGCATTTCCGTTACTAATACTATAAGCACAAAACGTTTACATCTTAAAATGTTTAAAACCCAGTGTTTGAAATCTGCTGTAGGTCTGCTTTAATTGTGTAATGTCCTAAATGATCTGTGAGCAGTCTGTCCAACCAGCAGGCCATATACGCAAGAAACCAAACAAGAACAGGCCCTGGGTTATCACAGTATCCATGGTGTGGATCTCCCAAATGGGGACACATGACCCAGTCTCATGTTTTTTTTTCCTCTTCTTCTTCTCCTTCTTCTTTTTAATTTAATTTATTTTTCTGATCATGTCCCTGGGTTAGAAACCTAAAAACGGATCACAAACCTATATCCCAGACTGACATGAGTACCATTCTGCTCATGATCCCAGGGTGAGCCTAATGTTTGCCTGTCAGGCTGAAAAAGACGTTTCAGTAGCTGGTTACTCCTAGTTGTAGTTGATTAAAAGTGGAATGTGATTCCCAGAGTGAAATGTGGTCAGAAATAACTCATAATCTGTCAGTATATACATATGTTCTATGTATTCCATATACACAAGTATTCCACGTTTGAACTAACTCATGTGAGCATCTCGTTCTTGTACACAGAGCTGAATCAACTCGTATTTCAACTCCGACTCCTGAGGCTCCTCATTGGCTCTGAGGTGTGAACTCGTGTGTTTGTTAAAATTGGTAATGAGCCAAAAACAAAATTACGCTGGTCATGTCTGACACCAAAAATTGTTGTGGCCTTTTTGATAGTTCTTCATCATTAAACTGTGTTTGTACATGTTCTCTCTTCATCCACTAACTTGTGCTTAACTTGTGCTGCAACATGAGCTCAAGTTCAGCCAAAAGTCCACTGCTGCTATCAAATTTCTCATCTCACAGCTCTGATATATGTGCAAGTGTAGTATACTATTTACAAGTGCATTTACCTATAAAAATGACATCTTGCCACTATGTATGACTAGTATGCCATGTGAAAACTGTTTTGGGGAAATAAACGAGTACAGATGATCGGACGATGTTTTTGTGTATTTTTGATGCAGAGTGGCTGGCCTAAAAGAGTGAATGTCCTTTACTTAGAGTGCTGTTGAGTGGTTGAACGAACCTGCCACCAATGACTGTGCAACTCATGTAAAGACAAGACGAGGCGAGGGCTGGCAAAGGCTCCCATCTAAATATGGAGCTTTAATGGCAATGGAATCAATTATGGACTTTCTCAAATTGGCTCTACTACGACAAGCCTCTGAAAGGTACGTTTATAGCAAGTAAGCACTACAGTAATGTTAGATAAGAAAAAGTTAACTATCATTGTAGTACTAGTTTCAACAAGTGAGATATTTTAACTACTGTTGGTTGATTTTAAGAGTGTTGCAACAATACCTTTGCTCTAGATATGTGTTATCAAACTTCTTGATGTCCTGGACCCCCAAGTTGGCGTTCAGAAAGCCGGGGATGTCCATTTTTGAGTGAATTTGTGAAGGTTTTTTTGTCAAATTAAACCAGAAAAAAAGAAAATATGAACATGATTCTTAATACATTTTCTGCTTTCTAACAGTGAATTAAAATACAGTGAAATTAAACTATTCTTCATTTTGCTGCAGACCCCCCTGGAATTCCCTCATGGACACCTGGTGGTCCCTAGACCCCGCTTTTAAGACCACTGCTCTAGGTGAAGGCCCACTCAGCCCTGCTGGAATGGACTGCTGTAGTAAAATCAACCCATAAAACTGCTTTATTTCAGTTTCACAAACTCTCATATGTTGGTGGATATTGAAGATAGTGCGACAGTGCCGCTGAAACACTTTGCTTCTGATAGAGCTGCAGCAGGGAGTTCACTGTTTGAAAAGCACTGAGCGCTGTAGAATGACCTCCCTCTCATATCCATTTACAGTAGTATGAGTCATAGAAGTGTCACTTCTTTGTAAAAGAAAAAAAAGGATGGATGTTCGAATGGATTTCATTTAGAGTCAACAGCTGAAAATGTATATCGACATTTAGGATGAAATACCTCAAAATGAATGTTCTGCAACAGTTTTTATTTCCATTTTGAGTTGTTGAATAGAAAAAATGACTCCAGTCATGACCAGTGGTGGAGCTGCATTCTTCTACAAGATATTGCCTTGTTTGATGTTATAATGATGGTGATGGAGAGCGCTGTACAGGACCTTTTTGAAGAATGGTGTTCCATCCCTCCAGGAGAGTTCCAGAAACATGGAGACGCCAAGGAGCATTGAAGCTGTTGTGGTGGCTCGTGTTGGCCCAACACCACACTAAGACACTTGTTTTTCCTTTAATTTGTCACCTGTCTGTAGCAAGCTTCCCTGTCCTACTTACCTGGCACCACCAGCCTTAGACCCTCAATGCATGCAAGGAAAAACTCCCAAAAAAATCTCACACTAGCACTGAGCCTTGAAGTGCAGGGACACCAAAGTGACTTTAAAGCATTCGATGATGTTGTATGAAGCACGATGCAATCCAGTAAACCACTTCGGCTGGAGCACCACAATCAGATAGCTGAAGAAGATCTACCTGTGTGTTTCCTGGTTTCCTGGCATTCGTCACCTCAGTGGAGTCGTGTTGCAGCCTCTGAGTTCTGTGCTCTCATAGGAATGCAGTGTAAACTCTGTCTGCACACAGCCTTGCTGAGGCCATGTTCCTATGAAGCAGTCAAGGAGAGGGACTTCATGTCAGCGCTTCAGGTTGGCTTTAGCTTCTGTCTGCTTCTTGGCACTGATTCCTTTTTTCCAGTGTGTCTTCATTATAGTGGTCGTCATGTGTCTTTCCTCGTATCTCCTCCCAGCTGCTACACAGGAAACAGGAAATTCACTTTCATGATTTGCTGAAGTGTGAAAGATAATTGCAGAATGACAAACTTCAGACATGTTTCACAGAGATCATTCATTAATTTTCTGTACCTGCTTAATCCTTTTCAGGGCCGCTTGTGTTCCAGGACTAGCTCTGTTTTGGTCCAGTGGATTTGAAGCAGACCAAGAGCTCTGGGATGAAGGCAGCGTACCAGTTTTGGGCCGTAGGGGAGATGGTGCCAGTCTGGGACGTAGAGGTGTTGGTGTTGGCCTGAGCTGTGGCTCTGGGGGCCTCAGTCTCGGCTCCGGCTCTGCCTCTGTTGTCCTCTATGAGGGGACTGAGTCTGGCCCTCTTGGATCCAGTCTGACCTGTGGCCCCTCTGATGGTAGACGCAGCAGGTCTCAGTCCGTCTTGTGCACCTGCAGCAGCCCGACCAGAGGATGAAGATGGTGCTGGTCCAAATGACGATGATGATGCCACGTCATGGCCTCCCTGGTTGGCTGTCCTCTTGGGAATGATGTAAGGTGCTGAAAAACCAAAGTCAGACTTTAGGACCTCTGATCTCTGTTCTCAGTAGGACAACACACACATATCATCGGTAGAAGTTTCTCACCACTTCTCTTCCTGCTCTGAGAGGCCAAATGTCCAGCAGATGTCTTGCTCTTTCCCAGCAGGACAGTTCTGGCAATATTATGTTTTCTGGCAATGTTCCGTTTTTTTTTGTTTGTTTGTTTTGTTTTTTTTTAATTTATTAATTTATTTGTTATAATTTATATTATGTTTTTGCTATATTTCTCTTGCACTACTTCATGTTTTAATGACTTAATGTTTATCTATTTGTATACAATGTTATCTTTTTTGTTCAGGACTTGAAATAAAGATTTACATGCACCCCACCTCACCCCCCCTTGACTTTCTGTCATACCAACTGTCAAAACAGTACACTTTGAACTAAGTATAAGTAATATTATAGCATGTCGCATGCTTTCGGGATACAGCTAAAGCCCACCCACAGCTAAAGCCCACGACGGGGAATGATTGGTCCCAGTCAGATTATTGACAAAGAAATGGCGAATCAGGATGAGATTGCCTCGCGCTCTCTTAAAATCATTTCTGGGATTGTCTGATTTCCTGGGTATTGTGCATCACTGGCCGGTGACAGGGGAGCTCCTGTCAGATTGCGAGAGCCTCCCGGAACTTCCGGGAGAGGTGGGATGTCTGCTAAACACAGTTTTGTTCGGAGATTAAGGGAGCCGAAGCGGTGCGATACCATGGCGAATTATGTGAATTTCCACTCTCAGCTGGCGTCCATCATGGAGGTTTTGGCTAACGCGGCGGTGGCGGAGATCTGCCAGCTTGTCGACGATGGGTTCGCCACCCTGCGGCTGGAAATATCCAGGACCCAGAGAGAGAACCTGGCTCTCAAGAGCAAACTGCGGCTGATGGAGGTCCGCTCGGGAGGACGCAGCGCCAGGAGAGCTCCCGTCCCGCCGCTGGTGGTGACTTGTACCCGAAAAGGTAGTTAGCTAGTTCTGTCATCACCTCGGCCAGCACGGCATGGAGAGAGCGCCGCGCCAGACTCCAGCCGAAAAAATGCCAATTTAACTTGACACAAGGTGCATTTCCCCAGAAAATACCAGTCAAGACGGGCTGTGAATTGTTGGTAGATGCACCCCAGTCCGACATACATAAAACTCTCCGAGCAGCGACTGTTAAAGCAATGTCAACAGCAACTTTCTGAAATGCTTCCCACTGTGTGCATCAACAGTAGCGGATGGTTGTTGGGAGAGAGGACTGGTGTTACAGCCGAAGCGGCTCCAAAAGTTAGTCCAGTCTTTGCTGAAATAAATTTGTGTTAGCGAACTTTTTGTGTACCGAGCTGAGGAGTGGATTTTGTTAAACGCAAACTATGCGTTTTCAAAGGGGCGGGCAGCCCACCTTGTTCTGATGTGCTAAAGAATAATACATGCCCCTCAGTTCCTCAAAGTACAGAACTTGGAAATGCCTCAGGTGTTCAGGACAACTCGTTTACCCCATCATAACACCAAATATGAGAGCATTTCACCTGTCTCTGTTTTTCGGACATTTGACATGAAAACAGTCGATTCAAGACACGCATTTAAAAGTGATACATCGTTTCTAGGGGTGTGCCCTCCCATTAGACAGTGAATAGTCTGCCTTTAAATCACCATGCTCTGAACTAATACCCTGTTAGGGTGTACCTTTGTCTGTTAGTCACTCCACAATCATTTGATATATTTTCCAATACAGATTAGGTCAAACAGTCTCTTCTTAGGAGACAACAGCATGCATTGGAGCGATGTCCATCACAGCTATGTTTTAGTAAATTAAACCAACCTAAACTCTTCCTTCTTCTTCTTCTTCTTCTTCTTTCTTTCTTTTTTTTTTTAAAAACATGAATTAGCAGGGTGTAGTTTTAAGTATCATACTGGTTTGCAGGGGCGCTGTATATGGGGGAAAAGTTAGGACAATTCCAAGGGCCCTTGCCTGGCAGGGGCCCCAAAAAATAGGTAAAAACTAATATAAAATTATTAAACCATCATCGAGTAAACATATATATATATATATATATATATATATATATATATATATTATATATATATATATATATATATATATTTTTTTTTTTTTTTTTTTTTTTTTTTTTTTTTTTTTTCATGGGGCCCAAAATTCCTGGCGGCGCCCCTGCTGGTTTGAGTCCTAGGCCTATAAGAGGCAAAATCTCATATTGTTATGAAAGTACAAATTGATTTTTATTTTATGCGAGTGCTTGTTTTTCTTTATGAACAGAGGTGCTACTTGAAATTCTGGGCCCCTCGCACTAGCCTAAATGTCACTCTTGGGCCCACACCCTCGCAAATTTAAAGAGCCCCTTTCAGCTAAGGGTTTCATGAAAGTACCCCTCCATTGCCATCAATAACAGCTGCCCTGCTTATAATGTTCACCAAGTAGTGGTCATCGTTTAACCACCTCTTTGTTTTTCATGTCACTGATAAAATGACTCAATAGAATGCATCTGCTGTGAAACCCCTGTGCCTCAACAATATTTTTACACATGCTGCTTTTTATGAGCAGGTGTAAAAATGGTACATTTTCATGGTGCTAAGGATGTTCTGCATTGAACAGGATCCTCTACTTTGGTTTGTAACATTCCACCTGTCCATAAAAAATATAATTAAAAAAAAATATGTTAAAATTTATTTAAGAAATGAGCCTGCAACAGCCCTGCTTACGTTTGTAGTTATTGTATGCATTTAGTGTTTAAGCACCAGAAACATTCACAAAGTGTATACTAAGAGTTTGTCTTGGTGAGCTGTAAAGTAACATGCAGTTCTGTGATTTGCCCTGGACAGATCATCACATGGGAGAAGAGCTCTCCACCAGTGCAAAAGGAAATGGAAAGTCCACTGTTTTGGGGAATGCTGATTCTCAGTTCTCCAGGGTCAGTGCTGCCATTTATAAAATACTCCACTTGTCATATTGTCTCTCTTTGTCTGTTTCTGTCTCCTGTCCTGCATGTTATGAACTCAGTGTAAGGCCTTACTGACCAAACTAGATGTATGTGAGGACTATACATTTCTATTTCAGTCAGTTAAATATAAGCACATCTGTACAGTTGAATAAATTGGATTAATCCCTGCTTCACTATGGACTAAATTTGACCAGTCAGATAAAAGTGAGATTACAGGGATTTTTTTTACATGTATTCTTACTTTCTACTCACCCATGATGCTCTCAGTCAATAAATAACATTCTCACAAACAGTTTGCCTCTTAAACTACACTTTGTCATTTCAGAACCAAACCAACAAAATATTTGTGGAGAGTGTTTTTTTTTTTTTTTTTTAGACGTAATGATGTAAACCAACACCAGCTTACATGGAACGGTCATGCAGCTGTTTTTAGCCCTTTTCTCCTCCTCCCCAGTATTTGTTGCCAAAAATCCGCTCCAAAGTCAAGTTCCTCCCTCTTCTTCTCCCGATGTTTCAAAGAAGCACTCCCTTCCTCCCATTCCTGAAAATGCACGGTGGTGGACCGAGGCAAGTGGTGGTACCAAAAAAGGCCATGTTCTGAGTCAGAGAGGGAACATGAGAAGAGCCATAACAAATCATGCCATAGTTGCTTTAGCTTAGCTGTTAGCACAGATTTTAGCGTCATTTGTCCCAGGCTGGCCTCCGTACTTCTGGTACGTATACTTTTGGAGGAGGAAGAGACAGAGGTGGGGGGGAGAGGACAGGACTTTGTGAAGAGTGTCCATATAAACTTGTTGCTGCTCTCAGCACCGTGTGGTGGCCAGATATACTCCAGTAGTGCATGTTTAACACAGAGATTTTCAAACTTTTTCATGTTCTGGACCCCTAAGTTGACTTTCAATAAACCAAGGCCACCCATTTGAAGTGATTTTGCCTTATAGGGACCCTTATATCAAGAGATATTTTTGTTTGTGAAGTATCAAAGGTTGCGTTCACATTCATTTAAACACAAGATCCAGCATTGCCAATTTAATATTTTAAGATAGCATGTTAAAAATCATGTAGTTTTTTTGTAATTTTTCAAAAACATTGCTGGTGATTTTCAAGTTTTTTCCTCTAATTTTTAGTTAATGTTCCGGTAAAATAAATGCTAATAACCTTTTTGACACAATTTTTTTTAAAATCTTAGAAATCAAGTGAATTATGCAGGTTTCAAAGGGTTAAATTGTCCAGATGTCATACTTGAACACTGACAAATTGAGATGAGATTAAACCAGAAAGAAGAAAATGTTACCATGACCCCCCCCCCCTACATTTTCTGCATTCTAACAGTTTCTAGTGAATTAAATGAAACTCACCGGATTAACAGACAGGCCACACCTGCGTCAGAACAAGAGGTAGTTAATGTGAACAGGTCAAACTTCATTTAGCTCCAAAAGCACTTAAAGTCCATGGTGCACTGATCATGGCAGCGTTTTTTAATGATGAATTCAGCACTTATTTCAGAATTTTGAAGGTAAACTGTTGCGAAGCCATTGTTGTTCGCTGGCCCTGCTGGCTCCTTAGAAATTACTGCAGGCAAGTTCCCCACTATTCATTTAAAGGCATAGAAAAGTAGCAAAGCCAGGATTACTATCTTCATAATAATTCACCATGGCATGAGTGATTCATTTGAATTTTTTTCCATTTCTTGTTTTGAAACCTTCTTGATTTGGTTTTGTTTGGGTTGCAGTTGAGTGTGGTGCTTACTGTCATTCGTGTGTTTCTGATTGAAGTCAGAAGATGATATTACAGCCAGACATCAGTGCGCCTAATTGGAAGTTTGTAATGGTTAGGGTCACCTCATTCTCTCGCCCTCAGTCGGTGGTGGTGGCAGAGCCCCCGGTGGAACCAGAAATGGTGGTGATCAAGGAGGAGAGGCTGGAGGACGAGCTGACGGGCTGCAGCATTCTGGAAGACCGACAGATGGCTCCGAGTAGCAGCAGTACGTATGAAAGGGTCCTGCAAGATACAGAGCTAGACATTTTTATTCCTGAACCAGATGAGAGCAGAAATGGCCCAGATGAGACCTGGGTTTTCTCTCCGTTACCTTTTCTCTGGGTTTTGGATCAAAATTCAGTCTAAAAATATCTACCAATGAAACACTGGACTGACAAAAGTTAGCCATGGGCTCAGCTCAGATTTGGGAAAACAAAATAGGTTTTTAGGTCAGATTCAATGTACGACCTCAAGAGTTCCTCACATCTGTTCACCTGACAGTTTAATGATGACATGATGCCCATGTTTCTCCTCTCTCTCTCTTTACTTTTAGTTGGGCTTCAGTCTCATTCTGTTGCTGCAGAGAAGGACCACCATGTGAATGTTGATGTGTCATTGAACATGAAGGAAGCAGAAATACCCAGAATCAGCCTTTCAGGTCAATATGAGGCAGAGGACCTTGCCCAACTTGAAGCTCAGCAGCAGGATAAGGAGGAGGGGGAGGCCGACAGCCTCAAGATCCAGCAGCCAGACAGCAGATACAACGCCTACGATAAATACCATCCACCAGACATGAACCACGGTTTGGTGACAGGAAGCCCTGGCCCAAATGGAACCAAAGAAATCGCAGAATTGTCTTCCCACACAGAAGAAAACAAAGATGTGGGTGATGTGAATCCATGTGGTTCTTTATCTGTGGCAGAGTCCAGTAGCAGTAAGGGGCTTGATGCAGAGGCTACCTTTATAAAGACACTGGATGCAGACATGTCCCTGGCAAATGTTGGGATGAATGGTTTGTGTGGTACTGTGCCATCTGTGGTGGCAGACTGGAAAAGAGAAGCAGCTGAGATGGGTTCAGCTCCTGTTAAAATGGAGACAGAAATGCAGCCCTCCTGGACTGAAGGGGCTGCCTTCGGGACAAATCTACCCTTACTCACCATCTCTAGAAAAGACAAAGAGGAGCTTCAAATAAACAATAGCAAATTAATCACCAGTACCAACAACTGTATTACTGATAATAGCAACCTTTCCTCACAGAGTCACCACGGAGAAAGTGAATCAGCAGAAACCAAGCCCGGTGAGCTGGACAGTGGCGGCTTCGACTCGCCCTCCTTCAACGATCTGTTCTCCTCCCCAGAGGTGGCTCGATCTTTGATCGCTCCTCACAAAGACTCCACAGACAGTGTTGGAGGCATCGAGGAGCGACTGCCTTCATCTTCTTTTCCATTCCTGACCAGCAGGACCCGCTCTGCGAACCCTGCTTGTCCAACATCCGATTCTCCAGCTGACTCAAGCCTCAGAAGCCCTTCCTCCGATTCTCGAAGCAGAGGCTTCCTGAGTAACCCGGAGCGGGTGTTCAGCTGCCAGCAGTGCGGCAGGCTGTTCTCCAACTCCAGAGACCTGGTGGTACACCAGCGATCCCACGCTGGGGAGAGACTGTTCCACTGCCCTCTCTGCAAGAAGCCCTTCCTCCACCTGCACCAGCTGAAAACCCACCAGCGAGTGCACACCGGGGAGAAACCGTTCAGCTGCACCCAGTGTGGGAAGCGCTTCTCTCAGTCCAGTCACATAAAGAGACACATGAGCGTCCACACCGGGGAGAAGCGCTACAGCTGCGGCCTGTGCGGGAAGCGTTTTTCCCAGGCATGCAGCCTCAAGGTTCACCAGGCCGTCCACACAGGAGAGAGACCCTACAGCTGCACGCAGTGCGGCAAGTGCTTCTCTGTGCTCGGGAACCTGGTGAGGCATCAGAGTGTTCACATTGGAAAGTGACGGAACTGAAAAATGACAGCTGACCAGTGCAGTGACATGCTGTTTACATCGCTCCTTTTCAGTATTATGAAGTGTAATGTGTAGATCAAGTCAGTAGGGGTCCTTGTAATTTCTGTTAATATCAACGGATGCGTTTAACAAGCTCGGTGAATATTGTGCTTTTAATTTATTCATCTTCATATTTCCATAATAAATATGATCCCTTAAAATGAGTGTTTGGTCTTCATGGGTTTTTAAACCCCCACCATTGTGCGAATGAATAAACCTCATTGCCAAGTATTACATTTGAAGTGATGCTGAACAACAAACTGACGTCATCACGAGGCGACTCTCGCACCCCGAAGAGCCACAACATCTAGACCCCCATCAAGAAAAGGTTGACAATAGGCCGACACACCGGATCAGACCCCGTGAGGCTTTGCATGTAGACCTGCGGCGTGCAGCAGCGAGCCTGTCACAGCCGAGCGCCGCAGCGCCGCATCCGCGTCCGTCTCCGTGCATGAAGAGCAGCAATGGCGATGATGGCGGACTGTGTTGGTTTTCAAGCGCAAATAGCCTCGATCATAGAGATGCTGGCCAATTCGGCGGTGGTGGAGATCTGCAAGCTGGTGGACGACGGCTACGCTGCCCTGCGCTCCCAGATGGACCAGGAGCGAGAGAAGAGCGAGAAAGAGAACGACGCGCTGCGACAGAAACTACGAGAAATGGACGTGAAGATGCGAAGCTACGAGAGGAAGATGAGGAGACGGAATCAGCGGGATGAAATGCACACCGTTCATTTTAGGCCACCCGAAGGTAAAAAAAAAAAAAAAAAAAAAAAAAAAGAATGAAACTAGTCTGGCCTGCCCTGTTGCGTTGCACAATCCCTCCTCACGGACTATGAACCATGCCCTGCTTAGTGGTTTCTCAAGAAATGTGCAAACAGACAAATGCTCCAAAAATAGATTAATTGGTGCAAATTAATTTATGCCTGCAGATCAGATCGGAATTGGTCCGTCACAGCGCAGCGTCTTGCCTATCGAGTGTGCGGATGTCTTTAGCCAGATGTGCTCAGGGACAGGGAAGCTGTCTGGCTGCTCTCATCCACCAGCTCCAACTTGCTCGGGCTGTGCTGTCATGGTTAGGCTCACTGATGGTGAGGTAGTAACACGGATCTGAGTTCTTAGATGCAGACCTGTTTGGGCTGAAGCTGGTTATTGCATACAAAACCATATTTTTAAAAAATAAATAAAATTTACATTAGAGCAAAATGCCAGGATTCACCTTGCATTCCACCGTACAGCTGCAGAAAAGCTCTGGACTGATGTGTTTGGGCACTCACCTCTGTTGATTTTTTTTTTTTTTTTTTTTTTTTTTTTTTAGCTGAGGATTTGTGTCAAGTAGTTTCCTGGCTCTCTTTCCTCATATTGGCCACATTTTTCTGTCGCTGATTCACCAGGACAAAGTTGTCTGCCCGTCACAGTGTTTATGCTCTTGTTTGTATCTTGTGCTGCAGACTGATAAATACACGTGCAGCTTTTGTTTTTCCTGTAGAAGATTGTTTTTTTTCCCACCTGTGTGACATCAGATAGGCACATCTAGCTGAAATATATCAGTCAATGAAATATATCAGGAAAAGACCAGTGCGATTCTTAACCATCCTGGTCATTGACGTCTAAATTCAAGAGGAAATAAACTAGGACCCATTTCTCCCGCTGCAGTTAATTTGCTTTTGCTGCACGAGAAATGATGTTGCATCTTGTGCCCAGATGGGAAATTCATCTTCTGCTCTGAGCAACGTATTTTGCACCTTGTCAGGCAATTGCCTCCCTCTCTGATCTCATCAGCTGACGTGTGTTTGTATTGTTTATATGTAGTCCAATCAAACATTTCAGTGAAATTATATGTTTTGTGTATATAGAGCATTAAAGACTATCATAATACATAGAATCACTGTTTGAAGTAACTGTGAGGCTTCAGGAGCTCATTCTGAACCCAGGAAAAAACAAAATGTAGTTGGTATGAAATGGATTGTACATTGTAAATGTTAATTGAAGTGGTCATCAAAGAACCCATAAGTGGTCCATCTAACAGTTTAATAGGCATGGAAAGCCCTTGTTAATGGCAGTGCTCAGTATCCTGTGCTAATTTTCCAGGGCCTGATGACCATCAGCCTCTGGTGCCGCCGCTTTCCACTGGATCTGAGGAGAAAACATTTCATCAGATTACAAAGGTAATGTCACAGCCTGTTTTTAATTAAAACTTTTTTGGGGCACAATGCCCATTAATATCTTTAATTTGCTTTGTTGTACTGTGATGGCCAGGCTTGGGCTGATGTGCAGTAATATTGAATATAGCTGTATTTGCAGCTGAGTGCATTCTGTGCAATAATTTCTTCACTACCCAATAATAATAGGATAACTACGTTTCCAGTCTTTGCATGTAAGTGCTTCTCTGAATACTGATTCTTGATTCAGACGTACTGTTTTTATGTTTGATTAAGAAACATTAAATTGTTGGCACTGCAGCTAATTGCAAGCTCCGCGTATATAATAGCTGAAGAGATGCACGGAGGAACACTAATGAGAGCGGAGCGGGCCTGGACGGCATCCAATCCCAAACCCAGCTTTCACTCGCTGAGTGTAAAATAATCGGGATTGGATTCAGATATGAATATTATGGTGTTAAAGTAGCTGTTGACTGTCTCTCAGCAGGAGGAGACCAAGGTGCTGCCACTGATCAAGCAGGAGAAAGTAGAGAGAGACGAGTGCAACCTGGACCTCAAAGTAGAAGTCAACATCCGGGCAGAGTGCGGCCTGTCTGCTGGTGAGTGCCGCATGATCCATCGACTGAGCCGCTCATTCACTTTTCATTTTTATTATGGTTTTGAAACAAACTCAAGAATGGGGATAATGCAGTGTGAAGTGACCAGAGCAGAATCTCACAGTCGGAGACATTAAGCATTGACGTGGGGTAACATGATAACAGACTGGTTGAAAACAATATAGATTATAACAATATAGTTTATCCACCAATATCATTATTTTACTGGAAATTTCCTGCATCCAGCAATGGTGTTTCCTGTGAACTTTTATGAGTACAGTGTTATCTGGTCAGGCTTAGTAGATAAAATTCAACTTGGTTGCTAGAAGTTGCACGTTGAGCAATTTGAGTAATTAGCATAATGAGATAATTAATCCCCCAAAACTGGAAATGGCTATAATTTTGCTTCTAGTTAACTTGGAAAGGTGATCTAAGACTCTAAATCCATGATTGTGATGTCCAGAAAGTAACATAATAAGAATAGGAATATCAAAGTAATATCAAATACCATGTGCGTTTTAAATGGATGTAGATCCAAATTATGCTAATAAGGAAACGTTGCATGACTTAGTTATAGCAGCAGATTCATTTATTGACATCAAAACATAGACTTACATTGTAAGGTCACTTTTCTAAATGGGCTAAAAGCACAAATATAACTATTTCCTGGTTTGTGTCTAATTAGCAGGCTCCATAATTTATGCAAATCATGCCGATGAGGAAAGATTACATGATTTAGTTATGGAAAGAATTGGATTTCTGGACATCAAACCATAGACTTAGACTCTAAGGACAACTTTCTAAGTTGACTACAAGCCAAAATATAGCCTGCTCCTGATTTTGACCTGGTTTTACATAATGCAAATTTCATAATCAGGAAAGGTTGCATGACTGCACCATGGTAATGGATGGATTTATGAACATCACAAACATGGATTTAGAATCTTAGATCACCTTTGCCTCGTAAATAGAAGCAAAATTATAGCCATTTCCAGTTTTGGGTGATTAATGAGCTCATTATGCTAATTACTCAAATTGCCCCCCCAACATGCAACTTTTAGCAACCAAGTTGAATTTCATCCACTAACCCTAGAGATATTGCTTTAAATATAGAAAACCCATACTTGTTTGTGGAGAAGTGTGTACCCCTTCAGGGTTTTAGGTGTGTTAAGAATATTTATCAATGTTGATAGTGTTGGTGCATGAATGAGGCTGTGTGTCTGGAGCATTTTGGCTCGGTTAAAGCCAGTCAGTCATGGGGTGGAAACACATCAGAGATATTTCAGACATTCAAGAAAAGTAGATCAGCAGCTCCTCAGGGCATTTTGAGAAATCAGAGAAATACCCACAGATTTAACACATCCCCCAAAAGAGATATTCATAGGCTGTAGAAAATATCATCCCATAATCAAAGGGGAAGGCTTTTTAAGAACTGGTGGTAACTTGGCACAGGGTATTGCATATACTCAAATTATTTCTGAAAAAAAAAAAAAAAAAAAAAAATCCCATTTTCATTGTTGGTGCCTTTAAAAAAATATGGAGATAAATGGAATTGCACTAAAGTCAATGGTACAAATGTTACATTTAATGAAGCATGAACCCAAAGTAGAAGTGATGCAAATAGTTATGTGAAGCTGTCACACTACAAAACATTGTAACCCCTTCAGATGACTTAGTGAGGAAAACTCATTTTTTAGGCAGTGAAAGAAAACAAAGCACTACATTTCACATATGAATTTCATTTTACTGAAAAGCATTTAAGTGGGCCAACTACATGTTTTAATAGGCAGGGAAAGCATGACATTTTTTTTACTTGATGGTGAATTATTAGGGAGAGTATCCTCAGTCATATCTGGCCTAGATTCTTTCTTGAATTTATGATTTATTAATAGCAGTTGATTTCCTTAAGTGCAGAATTTATATTAATCCCCTTCAACTCCGTCTCACATTCTCTGTCCTTTTTTAAACCTTGGCGAGTTAACTGCAAAGCAATAATGCCTATGTTTTTCTTTAGATAAATTATGTTGTGTGATGACACATTTCTTTAATTGCACCTTTAACCCCACTGTGCTTCCTTAACATCTGTCTCTCTTCCTTCAGCCCTAGAGCCCAGTGAGGAAACCAACCCCAGTGATGTTGCTCTTGACACCAGTGCCACCACTATTGCCTCCTCCACTCCCCAGGCCTCCTCTTCCCCCACTGAGGCCACGATGGACCTGACCTGCAGGCCTCGAGCAAAACGCAAGGCCGCCAAGCCTCTTGGCAGCAGTCTAACAGCGCCCAGTGGGGATGTGGCAGCTGGAGCGAGCTTAACGGATGTCGTTCTGAAGCCAGAGATCCAGATGGACGAAGCCGTGGAAGATGAACATCAGTCTTCTCAGCTGACGGCGCCCGTAGCTTCAGATGAGCCCAGCCCCGACCGCCTCAACAGCCTCGGCCTCGACCTTGCCTGGATGCAGGAGAGGGTCAGCCATCTTGGGGCAGCGTTTGCCGTGGCACAGCTGGGCCTGGGGAATGCAGAAACTGGCCACCCCTCTGCCTCCTTTCCGACACAGGGAGGAGGGGACAGCCTAGATGGCCCTCCCACCATGCTCTTCCCAGGCGGCGCTCACGAAATGGCGGCTTTTGCTGCCTCCTTTGACATGGCTGCAGCTGCCGCTGCTGCGGCCGCCGCTGTAGCTGCACCTCCACCGCCACCTCCTCCACCTCCTCCCCCTCCAGCTCCTCCCTCTGCCACGACGACCAGCCCAAGGCGGCCGTACAGGGCTGGTGGCACTGCAACTAAAGAGCCCATGGTGTGCACTGTGTGTGGGCGCGTCTTCCCCAGTGCAGCCGCCCTGGAGCTGCACCAGCGGGTGCACACAGGGGAGAGACCCTACAGCTGCCCACACTGCGGGAAGGGATTCGCCCAGCCCAACAACCTGCGGGTCCACCTCCTCATCCACTCTGGGGAGAGGCGCTACAGATGCACACTGTGCGGCAAGAGCTTCATCTCCTCCAGCCACCTGAAGAGGCACCGCACTGTCCACACCCAGGAGAAGCCCTACAGCTGCTCGCGCTGCGGACAGTCCTTCAGTCAGATGTGCAGCGTCCGCCGCCACCGGCAGCAGTCGCAGTGCGGCCTGTAAGACTGAATGACAGAGAGTTGTGGGAGTGGCTGAAGTGCATGGAGAGGAGTTTGGTGTCTGGATCGCATCCTTGTAAAGGACGGACTAACTAGGCCCCAAGTGTTAGTATTAAAAATCCAAATCCCTTTAAAAGGGAATTCATGCATCTTTTTGCCACAGTATGAGAGGGTTAAGTTAATAACTTCTCTCTCAAAGGTAGAATAAGAACCAAGGCTGTAACCTGTGATGTCACCACACTTAGAAGTGATACTTTTCCAAGATCATAGCAGTAATATGTGAATTCTGTTTTCGGGTGGATTTTCCCTGTTAGGCACTCTCACATAAGCAGAGATTGTGCTCTAAAAGTAAAATATAATCCATCCATTTGTCACAAACAGGTCAATGTGGTGACAACCTACCCAGTGAATTGCAGGTACCCAAACACACAAGATGATGGCTCAAGCTGGTCACATAGTTGTTTTGAAGTCACCGTTGCGACGCGCCGACACACCGGTGACCTCGGCCCTGACAATACATTCCCACGCAGTGCATGACGCCGTGTGTTTCCACCCCACACTGCTGAGGTAGGCCGCGACGTCTCTACAACAAAGACATTTTGCAGGTGATTGTTTATGGGAGCTATTTAGCCTATGCAATACATATTACCATTGTCAACATGGTCCGTGAAATGTCTTTTTTCTCCTGCAATAAAGTGCAGTATTTAGAGCAGCTCAGGTGTAGGTGAGCTTTACTGCATTCTAATAAAGTATTCAAATACATCATAGGTCACAGTTTTGCTTGAGTCAGGTAAATGTCTCATCACAATGAACAGGAGAACTGCAGTGACTTCAACTGCAAACAAGAGACAGGAATGATTTTTTTCGTCATTTTGCAGGAATTTAATGCGACTGTGACATCACCAGTTTTTGGTGCAATAGCTGACAGACGATGGTCTGCAATCTGGAAAAAACAAACGCTAAAGTTTGCTCCCTCGCCTCACTGCCGTGTTTTGGGTCTTTGCGCCATGGGAAGCTGTTGCAACGGTGACTTCACGGGAAGTCTGCAGGAGCCTTAAGTGATAATGGAGGAAAGGGTTGGTGTTTATGTTGGGTCGGTTTTGCTGGTGATGGCAGCACACAGTGATCAGTGCAAATTTCCGCCAGCCATTTGGTGAACCCGTGTGAACTAAAATTTGAACAATAGTCACTAGACAGCTCTGCGGCCCTCAAGTAACAATGGAGTTGTGTTACAAAATTGATGTAAAATGCACTTTCAGTGTGCTTACCACATGATGTTAAGCCCCTTAAGTGAACATAAGTCCAGCCATGCCTTATCCTAGAGTGACCTCTGAAGCCAGATCCACACCTCCAGACTTCCATTTCATTTAGTTTAGTTTTTTTCATTAATTTTATTTAGGACTGTTTGCACTACAAGATTTCATTTCTTGCACTATAGGGACGCCAATGTTTAGATCTTTAGATGTAGATATTTCCCTACAATCATGGTGACGTCTGAGATGGAGTTTAAGCTCTGTTGTTTCCTGCTGTGTGACTGATTTTAAGTGACTTTTCACTTTGGAAGAGCATTTACTTTCATCTGTCTAGAAATCCATCACCACCTTGAGAGATAACCCATATTATCAATAATTGCATTTACCTCTGAAAAGCACGTGTCACAATTTGGACATTTGTTAGAATTATGACTCCAGCCAGCTTGTTAATGGTCCCAATGATTTGTACAAGTCTCTTCAATTGCATGAGGAAGAGCTCTGAGAGATTCATATTTTGCTTACCACTTTTTTTTCTTTTTTTTTTTTTTTGCTTTGACTGGCAAATGTGTTTGGAGTGTGAGTTCAAACAGAAACAAACCCCCCAAAACTCTCCGTCTGATAAAACTGAAGTTCAAGGTAACAGGGGACCTTCATCAAGGCTACGTTTGGTGGTTGTCTTTCCAACCCTCTAAAAGGGTCAAATGTTCTTCCAAAGTGATATATGTACACATTACCTTGATATCATGTCCAAGCTAAACAAGGGCAGTTAACATATCTCAGGGAAATTGAATCAGGTCAACTGGACTTTGTTATAGACTAGACTTCACTAGACTAGACTAACCAGTCTAGTCTAGTGAACAGCGTGGACTGATGAAGCCACTTGGATAAGGGGGGGAAACGTCTTCTAGACATGTAACTAAAGTCCAGTTGACCTGATTCAGTTTCCATGAGATGCCTATGACCTGGACAAATGAGAATATGCACAGATACAGTTAACATCCACTTTTGTTCTCCACATTATTTGAACAATGTAGCATCTCATCAGAATCTGATGGCTTCAATCCATGTTGAACACTAGCAGTACATTTTTACATTTAAAGGTGACACTGTTACCCAGAGGAATTTAAAATGTGTGAGTAGGTAGGAATTCACTGATTGAAACCACTTCCACTCACAACACCCCCAGTTGTGTGACATCCTGTCCGACCCCCTGCTCACCATATTGTCCTGTCCCATTTCCATGCGCAAAAATTTTGCGCTCTTTCACCATCACCTATGTCGAGCAATATTTTTTTATAATGTATTTATCGTTTATAGCCTACTCTGTGACTCTTGTTGCTACGGTAATGTATGTACCTGCTGACAGTTCCCATCCCTGCTAAGGGTAGTATTGTCCATCTCCACCGGCCGTGTGTCATGGTGTTGAGAGCAACATGGGACCTGAGCAGGTGGAAGCTGTGATCTCACACCTAGAGCATTTTGATTACACCCAGGCATGGAACTCTAGGGAAATCTTGACATTTTGAATTTTACTCTGTCTGCTGGATTTTATTTTCTTAGGTTCTTGTAACTTCGTAAGTAAACTTAAGTCAAAGCAGTCAACAAGCACACATGCACATCTGTTTTTAGGCGCTGAGTCTCAGAGACGTTGATTCAGATTCAGTAGAAAGACTTGTAACACTACAGACGCTCCCAATATTTTTCGGTTTTATTGTTACATTTTGGATCAAAAAAACATTCTTCTGAGCCGTTACAGGCTCGCCATCAGGCGACCACAGAGGCTACCTGGTCAAGTCTTTCTACTGACTCTGAGTCAACACTGAGTTAACACTGGAATTTTGATTTGGTGGACAAATTGTTGGAAAAAAGTACAGCATTTGTCCTTTAGTTTCTTTACAACGGCATTTTAGCATTCCTTCCAAAAACCATAAAAACCAAAGAGCAGTACTAGTGCCCAGTTTGCAGCTAGTTGGTCTTGGTTTAAGTGAACAACACAAACAGGCTGTGTCTGGAAACTTCCAGCCACGTTGCTTCTCTGGCCTTGCCCAATCAGAGATGTCACAGGGAGGAGTTTTCATCAGGTGTCAGTGGAAAGGTTCCCATGTGACTTTTGGAACTTTCGGCTGTTGCCAAAGGTACAACCTAGATGAAAGTTTCCGCCTTTGCAGGGCAGTCCACAGACCTTTCTGCCATATGTGATTTAGTGTGTTTATACGCTATAGGGTTATGTTCACTTAGTAAGTTGAGCAGGAACAAGATCATTAAATTGTGGCGTCAGTTTACAAAGTTGTGGGAATGAGCTTCTTATTATATTGCTTCAACCCCTCAAGTCCACATGGTAACAAGATCAGGTGGGACGGTTATTGATTGCATGTTGGGATTGACACAAGCCCGTTAGCTTTTAATATCCTGATTAAATCTCTTGCTGAGCACTGTTTTAACCTGACTCTTCCAGCTCATCCATCGAGTTCACTTTTATTTTGACTTGCGAAACCATGTGACCATGCTCCAAACAATGTGTTACTGGAAGCCACAAAGTGGCCCCAGCAGTCAGCGGTGTCAGGGCCTGCGGGTGTGGCTCGTGATGACAACCTCGAGAAGCTACAGAGCACCAAATTGGAAAACAAAAACAGAACATCAACAGAGATTTTGAGGGCTTGATTGGACGAGTAGGCTAATAATGAACAGATGGTTGATCAGTCACCTGTTAAGTAAATGCTCATTGCCTTTCCCAGACATTTTAATCCTAACAGCCCAGACTTTGTGTAGTAAATGTTGAAAAAAAGATCAGATCATGGCAGTGCCAGCTCTGTTCTCTCTGGAAGTGACAGTAGCATGTCACTGTAACCTCTACCAACATAACAAAGAAATCAGTTGAAAGCCATGTGCACTGAGTCCTCTTGTCTTGTTTGTGCCATGCAAAGCCACACTATTAAAGGCTAGGTTATTAAAACTGAGATCCTAGCTCATTGACTTGTAATGAATTTAACTATGAGGGAAGAAAGAGAGGAATGCTGTTTTTTTTTTCTTTCAAAACAGATTTCTTGCCAAATCTCGTTCCCACGCCTTGTAAGTCAAGAGGATCTCATTACCACACATTAATTTAATTAACGAGGGATATCACCAGGGGGACCTGCTAAAATTCAATGTTAGGAAACACTGATAAAACTCACAAGTTGGCAAGCCAGCCTGCTGCTACTGGCACTGCTTCTCTTGAATGATACTAACAATGCCAAATCAAGCAAAAACTGGACAAAATTCAGAATGCTCAAGAATCCCTTTGAATTAGACTGTCAGTGCTGTTTGCCGATGGGAAGCTCTAACCAGCTTTGTGAGAGCTGTTCTGTGAAAGTAATGACAGGGGAGAAAAATGTAGTTACATGGTATAATTACACCTGGTAAATTCTGATACTTACTTTTGAAATCTTGTAGTGCAAGACCATCCTAAGCCTGCACCTACCATGGCACTTCATGAAGACACTGTTGTTGATTTCTGTCACACTACATAGGATTATTTATTTCCTCCTCCAACATGCCCTAAGAACAAATCCCACAGATTTGCTTTGAAACTACTTTTGTCCTGTTGTAAATTTTCTATGTTGCTACACAGTATTGGCACAACACCTTTCTTCCTGATAACATGTGCTGGGTGTTTTTATCATCAACAAGAAGTGGATGTGTACATATCAGAGCCTTTCTGGCTGAGTGGATGTACAATTGAACATGAATTAAAATGGATACCTGCACACCAGAATTTAAAATTCCACAAGTAACACCCAATTTCACCATGCAAGTGTGTATTTCATTTGTTCCCAGTTTTTGTATCCTGTCTGTATGATAACACCCGGCTCTTAAAAACACACATATCCAATTTGTGTATCATTAAGCCAGGGTCTAGTCTACCTGCCTGACATTCACTTGTAAGGTTAAATACCCTGTGGCTTGCTTTCAGACCTGAAGTGAATTTCAGACCGGTCAAATGAATATCGTCTCAGCATGCAGTTACAAGTGTTTTCAGGCAACTCTTTGAACATACACGGCCCAATCCTGCAGTGCCACAGGTTGACCTATGCCCCCAGCATTTTGCAGTTTGAAACCTGTGGCATAACATCCCTTTTTATTTGAATCCTTTGCTCTTAATTTAAGAGCGAGGAATTGTAAAAAAAAAATAATAAAAAAAAAAAATGTAAAGAAAAAACAACAACAACAACAACAGCAGATAAACGTGTTTGTATGTGTAGCTGTGTGGAAGTAATCGGCACTAGCTGTAGGTTTCACAGCCAAAGTAAATATTTTGCCTTTTAGTATTCTTTCAAGACATGTTACAGTGTTTAAAAATGTATGGTCATCATTAAATATATAAAAGGTTTGCAGTTAACTTGACTCGATTGTGTGGTCTTTCATACAAAGGACTTGAGATTGTTTTTACATGATCGACATGCATGGTGTGCAGTTCAGCTTTTCACTTGTTCAGATTCACAGGGCAATGATGGGGTAGTAAAGGATTTATCTCTCAACTTTTGATATAATAAAGGGGATGTGTGTGTGTGTCACTTCTCTTTTTTGGGGGTGATGACGATGCATTTCCCAGTCATATTTTTCTTTTTTCTTTTCTTTTCTTTCTTTCTTTCTTTCTTTTTTTTTTTTTTTTTTGTATATGAGATTGAAGCTTGCTACTTGCCACGATGTTGTAGGTGTCAAACCAAACTACATTTTTCACTTCCTGGCCAAACCACAACTCTCAACCTAAAATGAGTTTAGGATTGGGCTTATATAATAATTAGGTGTATCTCTTTAATTTTTCTCTCAAAGTTTTAGAATTTTTTCCCCATTTTTTTACACACTCATCTCTGGAATCAGATTTTTAACTCATTTTGCTTGTTTTTGCCACCAGTTTACTTAAATACTGTGTGATAATGTGGTGAGGTTATTTTGGTTATTTATTCAGGTACTAAGCTTGTCAGTACAAAGACTACCCTGAAGCTTTGGAATGAATAAACTGCTGTGGTGGTTAAAGTGGTAGTTCCTCTATTTTGGGAATGTGATATAATTTCACTTCCCCCCAGCTGTTCTGTAGGACAGTAGTGGTGCATTCTTCCTCTCATTGTTACTGAGTGCTGGATACTGGCTGGATCCTCCAAATGCTAACTGTTAGCTTCCTGCCATAGCCTCCTGTATAAACTGTATATATACATATATGTATATATGGAGAGAGAGAAAGATAATAAGTATAGATGTATAGATAGATATAGATATGTGTAGGCCTACATCTATCTATGCATACATCTCTTTCTATATTTTTTCTTTCACTGACCAGTAAATTGTGCATTTTATTTATTAACAATTACAGAGAAAGAAAGAAAGAAAGAAAGAACGAAAGAAAGAAAGAAAGAAAGAAAGAAAGTTATTCGAGAAGGAAAACATTCTGGACGTGACAA
Source organism: Myripristis murdjan (assembly GCF_902150065.1). Taxonomy (NCBI): domain Eukaryota; kingdom Metazoa; phylum Chordata; class Actinopteri; order Holocentriformes; family Holocentridae; genus Myripristis; species Myripristis murdjan. Next base: position 38,393,952 of record NC_043980.1, read on the forward strand.
ATGATTTCCTGTGTCGCAAACTCTCGGGTACTTACGGTAATATTTCCACAACCGGAAACCACTGTGAATGTTTGCGGAGCTGGACAGTCAGGCAGAGCAGGCAGAGCAGGAGAGACTACCTGGCTACCAAGCGCAGTTAGCCTGTGTCTTTCTAGCACCTCAATGTAACCACCAATTACAGCTGCAGACTCTCTAATATAGCTGTAATGGTTTGACCAAAGTCCTGCTCGACACCTTAATGAGAAGATAAACAGCACATATCGAAACGACAGAGCAGCCCGTACCGAGCTAGCTAGCTTTAGCCGCACCGAGTAACCGTTAACGATGTCCAACCGCTTGGCCTTTCAGACCCAGCTGGCCTCCATCATGGAGGTCTTGGCCAACGCAGCCGTGGCGGAGATATGTAAGCTGGTGGACGACGACTACGCGGTGGTGAGTTTACAGATGTCCCAGTGCCAGAGGGAGAATAAAGCCCTGAAGAGGAAGCTGCATTTGCTGGAGCTGAAGATGGCCCGTGGATATGCTGAGAGGAGGCTCCGGGAAAGCGCGCAGAGCAGCCGACCCAGGGTTCAGATCAACACGAACGACAGGCTCCGGCAGCCTCCGCCTTCCACTGGTGAGTCGGTGAGAATACTAGAGAGTCCATTTTCCCAAAGCGAGAGCTGTGGCATCAAGTTTCGTGTGTCACCGAAACTAACGAGTTCGTCCACATCCAGCTCGTTTCAGAGCAGGAGTGAAAGACATGAGGTTACTCGGTGTGTCCCTGGCGTCGTTTTGTTTGGTGGTAGTTCTCCATTAAAGCGACTAAAACTACAAAATGTGTCATGGGCTCACTTTAGCCCCAGTACGTTTAGTGTAAGGGGAAGGTCGTTACTGCAAACTAAAAATCTAAGAGTTTTTTTCCTTCTTTGGAAGGCAAACGTAAACACTGAGTTAAACAAAACGAGGCCCTCGGTTAATATGAAGGAACTTCGGCTTAATTTGGCATATATGATTCACCAAACAACTATAGCTGGAACTATATGCTTATCTCCCGAATTGATACTATCATGATACGATACCTATCAATTTGTTATGTATTGCGATTCATTATTGCTATTATTATTTTTTTTTAGTTATCCTCTAGTTTGTGCCTGTAAAGGTCACAATAGCTGTATACAGCGACGTCCAGTTTTTTTGTTTTTGTTTTTGTTTTTTGTTTTTTTAAATGGTCCCACAACAGTGCAATGGCTCCTATGGGGGCTAACATCATCACGTATGAATCAAATGTGGCTCAGCTTTCCAGTCAAACCCAATTGATGTAACTCCAAGACTGTTTAGGCCCCAGTCTGCACAAACACACCATTTTACAACAGGCCACAAGAGCACATTTGGACTGCAGGGTTTGTGGCCCAAACTGCATGGGATTAGCATGAGGTGGGCATGTCTGCAAACCCATTTTCATTCAGACAACTGGAGATGAGAGGTCAACGGGCCCCTTTCAAAATGACCAAGCTACATTTTCCCTCATAAGCTTGGCACGACTATATTGCTTAGGTCGTCTAGTATTATGATACCAATATCTTTACTATAAAATTGATTCATTAATAAGAAATAATTTAAAATTTGTTAAAAAGAATTTTTTCCCCCACCCCTTTAAACAACAGATGTGTACGATACTACATGTGGTTCTTGAATGGGCCCTTTCAGTTTCTATATTCATGTTGCTTGTTATTGCACCATGGTGTTGATTGTCGAGGTAATAGGACAACCAAGTATTTACATAATTACACAATACCCTAGTGGAAAAATACTCGAGTAAAAGTTGAAGTCAAACATTCAAGAGTGTGCTTAAGTAGAAATATATATGAACTGGAAAAGGTAGGCTTTTTAAGTAAATGTTGTGAATAACAATTACATCATTTTTGAGTTTGTCATCTGTTTTGCAAAGCAAGAAGTAGCTATAGCTGTCAGATAAATGTAGTGGGGTAAAAAGAACAATATATCCCTCTAAAGTGTGGTGGCGTGAGAAGGACAGTGCTTACTTACTACTCTCCACCTCTGTTTGAAAACTGAAATGTGACTGGTGGATCATACAGTACTGTATATAGGCTGAGGACCGGATCTCGCTGAAATCTCGCTGAGTTTTGTTTGGATCTTGGCATGACTCTCTCTCACATCTGTGGCTAGTGACACACCTTGCTATCCTCAATTAATTAACATGTGATAATAAAACAATGTGTGTGTATAGCACTTTCACACTGTTACAAAGTACATTGCAGGGATGTTAAAAACAAAACTATCCAATGGCTTGAATTACAACAATGCTTTTCATATTTTTTATTACTGCAATACCCTAGTTGTATAAATAAAGCTGCAGAATATTTTGAATAAATATGTGCTGAATATTCATTTTATATTCATTCAATTCACAGATATCATGCCAACAAAACAATTTCTCACAAGTCATGGATTATACACCGGGTGCCTGCTGGTCAAAGGTCTTGAAAGTTTGCAGTTAATTTGAGACTCCTACAGTGCCACAGGTCTCACAGTGTGTTCTATCAGAGTGCTTTATCTACCGAGATATGAAGGCTTTTGTTCCCCCATCCATTTCTCAAACACATCAGTATGTGAAAATTGTTTGTATCTGTGCTATTTGTTAAAAGATGGAGCTGAAATGATTGGAGCTTCGAGTACAAAGCTCCAGATCACTGTTAATAGAAACTAATTTTAATGTACATTTATTTCAAGTATATTGTAAGCAGGGGTCAATTATTTTTAAGTAGGTTGAAAAACCCATTTAAAAAGCCTTAAGTTGAATTTACTAAATCTGAAGACACTGTATGGGGGGGGAGGGGACGTTGGAATTCCTAATGGCTGTTACTGCTTTGGAGATTTTAAGGGACAGTTGACAGTTTATACACACTCCTAATCTCCTGTATTTTCATTTTTGTTCATTGCTTTGAGGTAGGCTCGTGTTTGCTTATGCAGAGTTTTGTGGTTTAATTAAATGCACCCCTTCCAATTTCAATCTCAACATTTTACATTCTGTAACACTGTACTTTTTGGTTTATATTTTCCTGTCCCTTTGTAGTGTGGTGGCATTGAAGATGCCTGTCCTTTGTATATACTGACCAAGGAAAGGTGCAGTGCGAATGTTTCTAGTCACTTGCATTTGTCTCTGTAGATGGCGTGTTTCAGAGACAGATTGATGTGGGTTTGTGGCCTGACAGAGCTGTGACCAGCGAGCCAGTCCATCCAGACACCATGCAGGACAAGGTGAGTTTCCAACAACTGAGAGCTGGGGAAAGATATTGTTGAGATGAACAGCTGTGTGTTTGAGAGCAGGGGCACGGGGATGGGATAAAACAGGCAAGTGTCCTGCTACCTTTTGAGCATCTTGGTTAGAAGTCAAAGTTCTCTTTATGCTTAATAGGGGTGCAACGGATCAAAAAACTCACGGATCGGATCGTATCACGGTTTTGAGTCATTCCCCTTTAAATAAAAACATTCAACTAAAAATGTCCATCCAATGTTTAATTAAAATTTTAAATTATATAAAAACAACTTAAAGTGCAATTTAAGGCATGATACCTTCTAATTTCGCGTGCCACAGTGCCTACACACCGTAATGGTTTTGTCCACCAGGGACGGTTTTTGCTATGGGCAATGTGGGCAACCGCCCAGGGCGCAATCTACTTGGGGGCGCAGGAGCGTCCTCCAAAAAAAAAAAAATCGCCAGTTTTCTAGACTACCATATTGACTCGCATAAAAGACAACCCTGATTTTAAGACGACCCCTCTTTTTCAAGACCCTTTTTTGGAAAAATAGGCGACTTTTTATATGTACAAAATCTTGCTTGAATAAAAAAGCCACCGGCCTGCATCAGGCGGCTCAGCCGCGGCACCGGCCAGTACCGCGTCCACCTGGTAAGTTCTGCCGGATCTGACAGGTGAGCAGCCGGTGCCGCGGCCGGCCCGACCAGTGTGGATTGCACATGCGGCCTTCATGTGAACGTGCACAACTTTTTTTTTCATCAACCAACCCATTCTTATGCATCACAGATCAACGATGATCCGTTGCACCACGAATGCTTAATTCAGCTTTTTTGTACTGCCCCAAAGATGTTTTAAAATGGTTACAGTTTCACTACCATAGATTTCAGCATTATGATAATACTTAAGTTCCATTCATCTGTTCAAGCATGTCACACAGCCACTTTAGATAGAATCGAAGTATCCACAATGTTTCTACTCAATAGTCTGGAAATGTTTTATAATCTATCTAGATGAACTGCAAAGCTAACCAAACCTTGTCTGTAATACCTAAAATTCACCTGGATAATTGGGTGAAGGTAGACAACTTGGCATCATGTTCAAATCTGCCAGTGCAATTCCTCAATACATGGGTACTTATTGACTTTAGAAACATAATGCATTTATTGGACATTTGTAAACAGTGAATTTCCTTCAAGTGTAAACATAAACATGCCCCAGCTGGGCTGAGAGTTTGAGTTTGGGCTTTCAGGGAGGGGCAAAAGTGCACCACTGCACAGGTCAGGGGTGTGCTGAGTTGTCAACACAAGACTGCTGCAGCAGACCTCTGGGACTAAATCAGTGTCTAATTATGTATTATTATTATGGATGAATAAAACTTCAACAGCGCAGTTAAAAAAAAGCATTCAAAATGTAATCAATGTCAATGACTTTGTGACACAACATTGCACTATGCTCTTTTAAATCAAAGAAAGTGCTTCAGTAGTTGTAAAACTGATGAGGTTGCATTCCTGACAGTTTGTTGAAGTCATGAGCTGTTCTTGCTAGCGCCCTGTCTGTGTGTGTGTTTGTGTGTGGGGAAGAGGGCCTGATTAGTCTTAAATGCTGTGGAAAAAAATGCTTATAGTCATAGGGAAAACCTTAATTTTTATGAACTGCATCAGCATTTTGGCAAATTCTGCAATATTCCTCATTGATTCTGTTTTCATTATTAAATTCCACTATTCTGTCAGTGTTTTCTACATTGCAGAAATCATAGAGTCCTACATTCAGCGTGATACATTCAGCGTGAAAAGCAGCTTACAATAACAAAAAGCAATGTGTCTGTTTTGTTGGGAGGAAAGAAGCAGAAAACGATCTGGACTTAAGTCGGCAAACCCCCAAAATTTGTGGCTTACTTGTCCTGCCTACTGCTCATGTGACTGACAAGCATGTAGTCTACACAAAAACAAGCAGTGAATTGCCTATTAGCTGCCGCTCTCATGGTGTGTGTTGCACTCAATTGGATGCAAAGCACATTACATCAATAGGGTGAGAAGCCACAAAAACACAGTAAGAAAGTAGTCAGCTGAAAAAGTCTTAATGTCTGGCCAGCTGATGCTTATGGAGAACCCTGACAGATCCACAATGCTAAATACACCTGGATACTTAGAGCCTGTATTCTCATGGTCTGCTGCTGCAGCTTAAGTGAGTCTCTCCAGAAATGTAATTGTGTTTAGGGTGACACAAGACTGCAAGATCTGTGATTTGTCCACTATATTTATTTGTACTTCTGTGTTTTACGAGTGGATTCCCTGTTAGAGTGAAGACAGCATGGTGCTGGTTGTTGACTCTCAACAAGATGGAAGTGAGCAGGTTTGCAGATATTGTCTGGTGTTGCCACCTCATCCCCAAATGATTCAAATTGCAAAATGTCACCAAAGTTGTGGCAAGAAGTATCCAAAAAACATTGTTTTGGACACCACCATTATGTCCAAGAGTGAACTCTGTTTCAGAGAATGTAAACAACACTGCTCCCATATAGATTTGTGTTTCATTAGCACAAAATTAATAAAGTCTTGCCTCTGCTGTCCAGTGTTTCAGCTATTTGCCAAGTGTGTGCAATTCTTCAGCGTAGAGCTTTAAATACTCACACTCGTGTAGGACACTACGCTGTAGCTGTGGGGGCACTTTTTATTCCCAATTACGTTTTCATGTTGGCTCTCAGTATGCTGGCTTTGCTTGACAAGATCAAGAGGGTTTCACCCTTCAACCTTGCCCAGGTTAGCATACCAGTGATTTTGAATGTTTGGCCCATGTGCTACAATTCCCCTCATTGACATTGTAGTTGGGGAACTAAGGATTTTACAGCATAAAATCAGAATCTGTGTAATTGGCTGTGTAAACAAATGTTGCCCTGGGGATTAATTGGTGGAGAGGCCCCTTCACTCTGCACAATTTCAAGTAATTTATTATGGTGATGGAATACTGGTGTGAAAAAAGTTTGAGGTCTCTGAAAGTTCATTTTCATGTCCTTGTGGAATGAATGGAAACCGATGGCTGGATTCTAGGTAGAAAAAAATGATACAAGACCTCTAAAATATGACTGATAGCTTTGGGAAAAGATAAGCAGAAATGTGAAGTACATTTTATATATTTTGGGCTAAAGAGGCGAAATTATTAGTAGAGTCCTTGTAAGGGCCACTGTCAGTAACTGTGCGTTGCACACAGGTAGTAGAGCAGGACAGATGGGTGAAAAGTCACTGCTCAGCTCATGAAGCAAGTGCATTTGATAATCAATGTATACATTTATTAAATATCGATTCCTGAGCAGCCTGAACACTTGGTGGCCCAGCAGAGCTCCTCCATTTTCAAGCATCTCTGTGTGAACGAAACCACAGCTTTTTTGACTTTCTGATTACTTCTCCAGCTCCCTGTCCGATGACGGCTCATCACTGAGTCCTGTGTTTGGGGACTGGCTTCTCAAAGAAGCTGCCCAGTGTTGACTGCTGCTTCTTCTTGGTAGTTTGAGCTGCAGCAGCTCCTTCTTTCAGTCCTGTTAGCCACCGTGTCTCTAAACAATACCACATAATCCCCTGAATTTATTGCTCTCACCATGCAGCCTAGCACAGTACACACTTGCACTCCTGAGGCATGATTGGCACCTCAGTTCCTGCAATGTGATAGGCACAGGGGTGGGATTTTGTCAGTGTCCCAGCACCAGGAGAGGGGAAAAAGAGGGCTCTGCTTCTGCCCTTCTTCTTTGCTTTTAACTGTTATATATTGAGAGAATTATCATTATCGTTTGATCCAGCCCTACTGATGCGATTTTTGTTTCAAGGACAATATTTGCTTGAGGAATTCAAAATGGACAAGAAGTATTCTTTGAAGGACTGAGAAGCAGTCATAGCCCCTCAGTTTTCTACAGCACCCCTCAGTTTTCACACGTACATATACAGTGGGGCTTATTTCCAAACACCCTTGTGATACATTATCCATACATTTGCAACCGAGTATCAGTATTTGAGTTTTCAACTTAATTTCCACAGATGCACAAAATGTCGTTTATGTAGATTTCAGGTTTGGCTCTGTTATAAATCCTACAGTGGAATAAATGTGAGTACAAAAACTGAAGCAAACCTACAAAGTCTTACCTTGTGTTAAAGGAGATGATGCTAACAGGTTAAAGTCAAAATAACATTAAGATTTTCACTGTAGAGTTATGAACCTCTCAGTTTGCAGGGAGTGCTCATCTCTAACAGAATCTAATGGGGCAAAGAAACTCATGAAACTGTCAGACATCCTGCACAAGTCTAGTGAAAATATATGTAGCTTTTACCTTTTTGATAAGCAACTGAGCACCCAGTTGCTCCACTGTGGTTGTTAGCACTGGCTAGCTGCATGTATATCAATCTTAAGCAGGCCATTGCTGACTGATAAAACTGCCTTTTTCTGCAGTCACCAGATGTGCAGCTGGTGGAGCCGGATCCAGTGCTGGTGAAGGAAGAGAAAATTGAACGAGATATGCCACAAGATGAAGAATTAGAGGACGACGTGCCGCTCATTGGAGAAGATGGTGGGTTTGTGTGAGGGAGATCATGCCGTGCATGTGTGAGACGCACATAAACATATTGTTTTGTCTGCATGAAACTAACCTGTGTGTTTGAGTGAGTATGCTCTACGTATGCCTGAAATGTACGAGAGAGACACTTATTCTATGTATGTAGGATTCGACCTATTTTGAAGGCTTGACACTAACAACCAGTGCTCCCTCATGTACTCTTTGTAGGAGTGGTAGAGTGTGGCCCTCGTGGAGGTGGAGGACAGAGACCCAGCCTTCAACAACAGGACAGCCAGTCATCATCCTGTCAGCCCCAGGTGTCAGCCCCCCTCCCACAGCCTCAGCCCCAGCCTCAAGCCAGCAGGACCAGGCATGCCGGCAACAGCAGCAGCAACAGAGGAGTGGAGGTCAGTGGCTCCTCTCCTCTCCTTAAGTCTGAGCTAAGTGCCTCTGTTGAAGGCAGAGACTCCCTTCTTCACACCCCCCCTCTGCTAGAACAACAGGAAACTATTGACCGTCACCAACATATAGATGATGGCGGTGACGGCTCACGGTTTGACACGTTTTGCGACAATGACGAAAGCTCTGATTCATTAGTCGAGAAATTTTTTGATGCGGCCTTGGGGGACAAAGCCGAAGGAAGGATGCCCTCTTGTTCATACTCAATGGCAGCCGCTGATTTTCCGTCAACCTCCTCCAGTATTAATGGATGGACTCATGGCGGTCTGAGTGACAGCTCTGGTTTCCTCTTGTCTCAGCCTGTTGGTGACCAACATGTAGTTTGCCCACGGACCAGCCCCAAGGAGAGACTGTTTGTTTGCAGCTACTGCGGCAAAACTTTCAATCGACCCAAGAAGGTGGAGATCCACCAGCGAATCCACACAGGGGAGAAACCTTTCCGCTGCGCCACATGTGGGAAGATGTTCTCAGAGGCTGGGAACCTGAAGAAGCACCAGAGAGTTCACACAGGGGAGAAACCCTACAGCTGTGTGCTGTGTGGGAAGGGATTCGCCTGGATAAGGAACCTCAAAATGCACCAGCAAAAAAGCCACCCAGACATTTATTTGGAAGAGGAGACATGGACACAGAACTGAATTGTGTTGTTGGTTATTTAGGGTATAGCAATCAAGTTTAACCATGATTTGGGGAAACTAACAACTTATTGGCTAACATAGAATGAGTGTTGTACAGGACCAGCATGCACATTCGGTCCAAAAATAAAACTTAGCCTGTGGTTGCAAACTTCCCATTTTGTAGTCAGCTAAATTAGATTTATTTATCTATCACCCATTCTTGTATCAGGCATCAGAAGCATGCACTCGTACTTGTCTTGGTCTTGGATGTTAGGGAACAATGGAATATCAGTATCAGTATTTCCCCAATGCCAAATTCAAAAGCTAACATTTTAGAAGCAGAGGAACTTGGCCTCGTTCACCACAAGGAGTATTTCAAATCTGAATCATAATGATGATAATTTATGGTCACTCTCTATATTGATCAGTAAAGTGGCTTGTATTGCCTCTTGACCACTGGCTGAAGTTTGCAAATTTGACTCTGCATTGGCAGGGTAAAATTGCTCTCTGAAGAACGGGAATGCAATGGGGAAAAAGCTGTTGGTCATAAGCTGCTGGTGTTTTTACTACTTACAGGGTGAAACTGTTTTATATACTTGGAGGCATGACACCCTAATTTGGGTCTTTATTGTACTTTCTCTGCGATCTCTTGTACCTGTTTTCAGTTCTGCTGTTTCTCTTGATTCAGGGTTGGTTGAATTCTGACGTCACACCACCTCTTAAGTCTTTGATTAGACAGTTTACAGTACCGCAGGTTGCAGAAATTGCAAACCCGATCAGTTGAAGCAGTGGTTTTCAGTCATTGTGATAAGAGAATTTTGATTCCAACTAAATACAGCAGCTGATTACACTGATTAGAACACCTTTGACTAAAGAGAGGGGGAGTTCAGTGAAGTGTCTGGTTGGAACTAAAAACTGCATCATCTAGGCTGATGGCACATGACTGGAAACCATTGATCTGAAGGCTGCGTCAGCACAGGAAACTTCTCAGTGCTGTACACTGAGGAGGTTATGGGCTGGGCACAGAACAGTCTTTCTCTCTCACTCTCACTCTTTCTCTTTCACACACACACACACACACACACACACACACAGTCTTATTGTTTCCTTCAAAGTGCAGCGACCTGCAGTACTGTATTGGGGCACTGTAAAAGCATGCTGGATAAGATTACTGACTGGGTTTTGAGTTGCTGACTGTGTTCAGCAGTCCTGCAGTAACTGAAGCACAAAACCTGAAGATGGAGTAGAGATTTTTAGGGAAGCAGTCTGTCTTTTTATTTATGAACAAAGAAGCAGAAGTTGTTTGTGTTTTCACTGAGATATAGGAACCAAAAATTGCTCACAGTTTTGTTAGCCGCTATAGTGCATGGAAGGGCTAGAAACAGTTTCTCTGAATAATTAAATAGAAGCCTCAACTTTTGTCATGCTTAGGTTGACATTCTCATAGAAGTGTCCAAACAAGTTTTCATACGAATGCCATACATTGACTCACAATACAGCTGTTTTTATATACATACATAAAACATGTAAGTATTACATTTATTATGTATTACGAATTGCAATAAAATAATCCAAATTATACAGTGTATATTGTAATATTGTAATATAAAAGTGAGCATTACTGATATGGATTAAGGGTCGAATTTAGACCAAAATTAATATTTCTATTCTTTCTTTACTGGTAGAAGCAAATTGAAATGGCATGTAATCATACACACTGAAATTTGAACATAAATAGACACAGTAGTAATCAGGCTCATTTCGATTTAACTGGGTTAAACCAGGGTTTTTGACTCAGGTGTGTGTTTCAGTTCATTGTATTGCAGCTAAAACTGAAGGGAAAACCTGAAGGTAAAAGTACTTTTATTGACTTCATGTTGCTTCTCACTGTTTTCAAAGGATCTTATTCTACTTAATGTTGCTTGCCATAGAGAGGTGAAGTATAGGTTGGCATTTCTATGCAGAAATAAACATCTGTCATTTGATGGGTTGTCCAAAATCCCTATGGAGAATATGAATGGTTCTTTTTGAAAAACATGTGTTAGACAAGTATCCGTGAGATACACAGCATTTTGTTCTAGTGGCTAAAACAGGACATTTACCAGCACCTATATGACAGTTTATGTGTTTGTCACTTGTAATATTGGCTTCCAGCTTATAGAAAAAAGGAAAATCATGACAATTGGCTGGTGTGAAACAGAAAAAAAGAGTGCAATACATTTTTGCCATTGATGGCAGTGCTGAGCACTCACTAAACAGAATGGAATACCTAGCGGTCAGTGTTGCTAAATACTAAAAAACTATCACTACATTTGATTCCACATATTTATCAGTGACTGGTCTGTTACTGTTACACAGTCCAACATTTATAATGACAGAATTATAAGCTGATGTGAAATTGATGGTTGTAAAATGATGTTAATTGTTCTAAATGGTTCTAGATTTCATTCATCTAAGCACATAGAAATGCGTATCTTCTTTATCAGCATCTGCTCGTTTTCACCAATGCATAGAAAAAATATATAAATAATTTAGAGAGCTGGTTTTCTGGAAAAGTCTCATCAACTGCTGCTCATTTGACTCTGTTTTAGCGTTCTGCGTTAGCCACTGGACGTGGCCTCAGATATACTTATAGGTGGAATATCTCCCGATATAGACTATCTCTGCTTGTGACTGCGTTGTGCATTTGTTGTAAGATTTTCATACCTTTACACTGAAGCAGTACAATAGACACTGTTCATACCTAATCACAGCAAACCTGCAGGTAGCCATGGCTACTGTTCTCATTCTCAAACAAATAGCGGTTTAGTCAGTATAAAGAGTCACTGAAGGGACATTAGTTGATGTACATTACTTCATGGAACAAAATGTAGTATATATTTGAAGCCTCTGTGGAGTTCTTTTTGCCATTTATTACAATCTTCATTCATATTTCCCATGGGGTTTTCAGACTACACACTGGATGGTGGAAATACTTACATCCTACAGACACACCACACTTATGCTCGTCATTTACTGTTGAATTGATGTAGTTTGGTTTGGTGCGGCCTCCATACTTCAAAAAAGTGGATGCAAAACCACTTATGTGATCACAACCTTTTATAAAAAATGAGACAACAAACAACTACTGTTCCTAGAATAAAAAAATTAAGCAGCAATATATAAAAAGAATAGTAAATTAGAATATATTGATGTTCTCATTTTTTCTACAAGTCACAACAGTAAAAATGACTGCTGAATCTTAGAATGTACCAGCAGCTGAGGGTGCTGGAGGATGAGAACAGAGCTGGTTGGGTTGCTTTCTGATTGGAGTAAAATTGTATTATCGGAGCAAGAAATTGAAAAGAAAGAAACTAGATTATGGCAAAAAAAAAAGGGGGTCTTGTTTTTGAAGTGTGCATTGCAATAAATCATTTAAGTTTTGTTGGTGACCTTTTCTTTGGATGTGTACTGGGTTATTTAATACTATGTTCAAATGTTTCTCAAGATGTTTTCATTTAAGGGAATAAATACTGTACCTTAAAACAATGACGTCTTGTTATTTAGTGACCATCTCTTCAAGTGAAGGTTTTTATGACTTTGAAACTCAAATAGATGTAATTGCAGTCACATTGCTGCCATGAAATACGCAAAGTAACTAACATTAAAGAGATCTTAAATTGTTATGAAAAAGATGTACAAAAGTAATGGGCCCAAACAGTGTTGACCCAAACATGACATGAAAACAGTCTCATTTGAGTCCCCACTCCTCACAAAAAAACAAACAAAAAATCCTCTCTGAATGAAATCTACACCTAGGGTACAAAGGGTCAGTGGGTGTGACATTACCATAAAAAGTCGCACAACTTCCCAGTGGATTAGCGTAACACAAGAAACTTTAGACACAACGGCAGTGGTCCAGTAGTCTGTTTTAGCTTAGGAGGGTTCCTAACTGAGTGAAATGAGCCTCAAGTATCCTAACAACAGCCATGATAAGAGCTGGTTGAATTCTATAAATGTTAAGGAAGGGTGCTCCAATGCTTCCTTTCCTGTCTCCTTTAGCATAGGACACACTGGACCATGCTTTACCAAAGGAAAGGAGATAATGCCGGCCCACAGTTCCTTGCAGCAGCAACATTTAAAGCGATGTATCATTCAGCTGCACACACTTCAAGGTGTCTACTCAGTTTTGTGGTTCTTAAGGCTTATAGTCATTATAAACAGAATATGATCTGTAACACTGAAGTCTGTCTTTCAAGAAAACGCATATGAGACATTTTTGGCGAGATATTTTTAATTCAACAAATTTGAAACTTAGATTGATGATATATACAGTAGTAGATTTGTAAGCTTAACGTTATTACGTATCTTGCAGGAATCTAACAATTATTTTCATACAATCAAACTAACTGGTATTGATGTGGATTAATATAATGGACAGCACGGACTGCGCGAGCAGCCACTCTTAATGTGACAACCATTTGGTTTCACTTTTGTGACTGGTAGCCTGTTTTTGTGTCAATTCCAACCTAGATAATGAAGTCATATTTTTCACTGTGTTGTCCATGTTTATATCGCCTGCATGAATTGTCTAAAGTGCACTTCCTGCAGTCCACTTTTAGAACATTGTCATTTCACCACAGCAGACCCACGTCAGTAACATTCTCATAATTACGTAGCCGAGTGTCAGTGTTGCTGGATTCCCTTCTCTTCCCTCACATCTTTCTTTGACCTCATGATGTTTTCCAAGGTCAAGGAAAAGTGCTTAAGTAAAGACATAGGATGTCACTTTTTTTGACTATTAAACCGCAGCCAAAGTTTGTCCTGGGCCAAGGAACAGCATATAAACTACTCCCACTGATTGGGCCACCAACACTTAAAGTTTTTTTGCAGTTTCTCCAAAGTGGGCATTGTGGTATCCTCTAACTCTGTGTGTATAGTCAGGTTGGTGGACACATCGCTACTCCCACTTCAAGCTGTGCTCTTTATTACAGGTTCTGGAAAAGATCTCTATTGACCTTCATTTATTTACGGGCTACACCTTTGGTGGGGACTTATATCGTTTTGGTATCAGTGTAGATACCACAGTGTTTAACATTTTTCAGTTTATATGTTTGCACATTTAAAAATGCTAGAAGACAAAAACAGCCTCTTGCTTTGTATTTGTATTTGAAAAAACAAAATATATAACGGAGATGCAACATAATTAGAATATAGATACTAACCAACAACCCACAACAGGAGGGAATGGCACAAGAAAGGCATCCTGTTGGGTCTTTGTAAAGCGGAAAGGTCTGAACTGTCTTGTGCTCTAAGACTTGACCTGTATGAACATCAAACCTATAAACAGATGTGCTAACTGAACACAGATTTGCACATTTGATTGCCCAGACCCCTGTCTGTGTGATGTCACCCCCCGTTTTGCATTTGCAGTCCAACAACATCTTCCATTTTCCATGTTTGTCTGTGTGATTGCAGGTGGTGGCCGTGCAGAAGGAGGAGGAGGAGCCAGATGTGGTGCTGGTGAAGGTGGAAGAGGTGGAGCCGGGGACCAGAAGCCAGAGTCAGACATGCCTGAGCATCCAGGAGGGTGAGAGAACAGCAGGAGACCAGCATCTGCATGCATCTGGTTAAAGGGATAGTTCACACATTTTGAAAAATGTGATATTATTTCACTCCCCCCCAGCTGTTCTGTAGGACAGTAGTGGTGCTCTCTTCCTTTCATTATTACTGAGTGCTGGATACTGGCTGGATGCTCCAAATCCTAACTGTTAGCCTCCTGTCATTGAGGTGGACTGCCCCTCAGATAACAGTATTAAAAATAACCAACCACTTACTTTCATACAAAAACAGCACTAACAGTTCGAAAAAAGCAGCAGCATGTGAAAATGGGCACACTCAGCTAGTAGAATGGTGTCAACACTTTCTGATGGCTATGTTTCAGTAGTGATCCACACTTATAGGAATATGTAAACCACAAATGTCCTGAACAGAAATAACTACAAAGCAGATTTAACTTGGAAAGTACAGGTTAACAGGCTAAATGAGAGAATGACTCAGTTGCTTTATCTCCTCTGACAGGACTAGTGGAGTCCAGCACAGACGACTACAGAGGAGTGCTGCCGTTTGATGAAACCACACAAAATTCAACGCATCAGCTCTCGGAGCTTCAGGAGTCTGGTCGGGGCTTCTCAGAGGTCAGCTATGGCCGTTCTTCACTGTGGACAAATGGGGGGGAAAGCTTTTGTCCCGATGACAGCCTCCCAGGGCCGTCCTCACATTGCGCCCCCATCTCATATTTGCCTGACAACCTCACAGGGGCCGAATCCAGCATCTCTAGGAGGGAAATGGAGGTTGAGAGCCCCAAAAACTTCCATGTTGCTTTGTCCGTTTCATTTGAACAGGCTCCTGTCATTGATCTGTCCGAGCAGTCCTGTCCCACTCACGTTCCAGGTCAAATGCAGGGAGCGCAGATTTCTGGCCACAGGTCTGGGCAGTTCCTTGGTCAAGATCAAAGTCAAAGTCAGGGTCAGGGGAGCTACAGTGCCACTGCTAGCAAGCTCACATTCCCCAGGAAGAAGGTTTGCATCTGTAGGTTCTGCGGGAAAGGGTTCAGCTCCCCAGCGAATTTAGTATCTCATCTGAGGACTCACACTGGTGAGAGACCGTACGGCTGTAACATCTGCGGGAAAAAATTCTCCCAGTTCTGGAACCTGAAGATCCATCGGAACATCCACACCGGGGAGAGACCATACCAGTGCTCCCTTTGTCCTGAGAAGTTCTCCGACCCCAGCAACCTGAAAAAGCACCAAAAGAGACATCACCCTCAAACATAGGCATAGTCAGCAGCACAGTTAGCTAAACTTGATACACAGGTCGATAAGGACCCATAAGCAGAAGCTGGTGATCTGCTCTTTTGCCTTATCTTTAGTGTTAACTCCTTGTTAAAATGTTTAAGATACAACCATCAAAATGACTAACTCAGATTACATCTCCACAACACTGACATGATGATCAGCAGTGGCCAATTTTTTACTTCAGTCACCTAAAATGGTTACTTCTCCCACAGCACGAGTCCCTGATAAAGATGGTTTTACTTGTAAGCCTGTTCGGCAAAACCTTTATTCCAAAAAACGCAAAAAAGAGGGTCTGTGCTTTTACAACAGCAAAAAGATATCAAAAGTTTCATTTAATCTCACACTTATGCAGGACAATCCAAGTGTCTGTATGCTCATCACTACGCAAACATACTTATTTTTGCTGAAATGTTATACGCAGACCACTTCTGCAAAATCCCCTCATGTAGCTGTGTGGGAAGTAATTAGTATGCAACTGGAGACTGGAATTATACCTCATGACAAATGGAATGGGTGAAGTAAGCCTTTAATGTTGCATGGAGAATTGGCAACCACAAAATACACAATAGGATATTTATTAGATGATAAAACGTTGATAATTGCTTTTTCAGTCTTAATCATCAAAATGCTCAACTTGCAGTTTTAATAAGCTGGCCTGAGGCAGATACATGTCAAGGACAATGACCTACATCCGATTTGAAATCTATCCTTAGTGTATAGCTATTTGAGCAGGAAGACTGAAATAGCTAAAAGATTGACTGTCAGTCACAGGGACAGATTGATACACACTGAGATATTGACATCAGATGTTAAAATGTGCTACAACTCAAAATAAGGACTGTGCATTACAGCCAGTTAGGAACAGAGGAGGGGCTTTTCGAATCCATTTGAAACCATTCAAACAATGTATATTGTAACCTTTATTAAGAGTTTAGATACAGATTGGGGAAATTTCTGGTCAGTAATATTGTGTATCTTTATTAATCATGCGCTTCCAATGAGGGTCGAGGCTAAAATGCAGTGAGCTTGTTTTGATAGTACAGGGCCTATTTAACATATTTATTCTTTTCTATCTATGAGAATAATTCTCTTTTATAATAATGTGTTGTTTTTTTATTTTTGAAGTGTGAAATTGATGTTAGATGTAAGCCACTGTGGTGTTTGCAGTTGAAAGGGCCACACATCTGTAATTCTAGACTGGCTTTTTCTATTGTGTCACAATTTTGTACAATTCTGCTTGTTGTCCAAGGGTTGCATTGTAAATGATTAAAACTGTGTCTTAAAAAAAAACAAAAACGAGTTTGTGAATTTGTGGTTTTTATAGTCATTTAAATCAGCTCGTACTCCAGCGTACAGGAGAATGAAATGACAAAATTGTGACACAATATTATAGAATCTCAAATTCATGTAGCCATGTAGTTCTACTTCAGATAGACCACATTTACACCTATCCATAAAATCCCAATCAAAGATTTATCAGTATCCTTTTGGAATGTGCAGTAATATTTAACAGCAAATGCCCACAGCAGACCCAACAGCAAGCCGCTATTTTACCCCAATACAATGGTTAGTAGCCTAAATATAAAAACAATTATAGAGGAAGATCAACAGAAATGTGCTTCTATCTGCAGGTCTGTTATAGACCCTTAAAGATACAGTCCCAGTCTGTGCATAGGAACTACTAACTGATGCAGTTAAGTTTAATTAAAGGTCATGCACACGGGTTGAAATCCCTTAAATTGCCTGTAGTGCTGGTGAAAGCATCTATAAAATGACCTATTTTTATTTATTTATTTTCTTTAGATACACAAGAGAACAGTTAATCAGCATCAAATTTTGGCCATGACAAAAAGCCTTCCACGATTATATGAATATTCAACAATAAGCATAGTCAGCGACATTTATAATAGACAACATAGGGCTCATAGACCAATCACATGCCAGTATTTAGTAAAATAAATAAATTCTATCACCTGGTGAAGGGGAATCACTGGATTCCAACATGTAAAGCCCTTTGAAACCCGAGCAGATTCACTTGACTTCTTCCAAAAAACACTGGGAAAAAAGGCGATTGCCAAATAGGTAAGAAATGACCTGAAAGTTGATCAGGAAAAAAAGCTGACCTTAAAATGACACCAAGAAATGATTGAAAACAGGTAAAAAAAAAAAATGACACAGGTTTCTAGGATTCAAAAGGTTAAAGATATAAATTCCTGTCCAGTAGAGATAAAATGGTAAAACATATAGGAAATGATTTCATCAATTAAATTCCTCACTGAAGGCCTCTCTTTTATATGTCCTTGAATATATGTAACGCTGATGATTAACTATTCATGCAATTCTGTAAGGCCCACGAAGGCTAGTGCAGAAAAACCACCTTGCTCCGTGATATTAAAGCTTTGCCACTTATTCTCCAAAAGAAATAGAACATTTTTTGAGCCTGGTCTTAATCCATGTTTTTCAAGTTCCTCTTTGTTCTTCCCTCCCTCCCCGTCTGCCCCACCTCTTTACAGTCTGCAGCACCACAGTCACACACACTGATAAAAGAAGATCCCTGCCCTGTTGTGTCCGTCCAGTTGAGGGTCCCGGACACCAACACACCAGCCAACACCAGCCCTCATCCGCAGCAGCAGAGGTCCAACAGCAGCAACCCGCTGAGCTCAGAGTACTCGCTCTTTGAACTGGAGACGTTTTTCACCCGCTGGGCCCCCGACGGCGACTCCGTGTCGCCCCCCGATGGCCCGTCCTGTTCCTTCAGCGCTGACGACACAGAGCATGAGCAGGACGCGGTTATTATTGTTGAGAGCAAGCCACAAACTCAACTCATTCTTCAGCCCGCCCAAGGGTCGGCTTCCTCCACAGTCAGGATGAGTGCAGGCGAGAGCGAGCAGAGCTTCTCCTCACTGCCGGGACGTCCCAGAGCTCACACTCAGCCAGCTGCTACACAAGGTCATTCCACAGCATAAATGTTGATTTGAGTCATTGCTGGGTATTCCACATTGTCCTTGTGTTTAATCACAAGGACATCAAAATAGGCTGTGCTTAGATTGATCATCAAAAATATATATCAAATATATACACTACTCACAAAAAGTTAGGGATATTTGGCTTTTGGGTGAAATTTATGGAAAATATAAAAAGTTCATGCTACAGTGATATTATATCATGAAAGTAGGGCATTTAAGTAGAAGCATACACTGGTGATTTCCTCATCTCAAACAATTTCTTGAAACAAAAGCCAACAACAGTGGTGACCTTTAGCAAAGGTATAGGGTGGTATAGTTCCCTTGGCATGATATGAGTCCACATGGTGGTGAAATATCCTCATTAGTTGCTTTGTGCTCCCCCGGACTGCTAATCCACAATCCTGGATTTCTATCTCCATTTATCTCTATAACACAGCAAAGCAGCGCCCAAAATAACACCTCTAGCACATAAACCAACACAAACAAAGTGGATGATGCCAATATAAAAACAAGTCCCGGTATCCATTTTTTGAGGAAATGAATTGTCTCTTTTCCTATTTAAGCTGTAAAACAGATTTGGCAGGCAAAATCCGTATAGCAACATTGTGCCAGGAAGAAATGACCTGAAAGAACTGTCACAAATAATTCTAATTACACAAAAAAAAAAAAAAAACATGGGTACCGGGACTTGTTTGTTTGTTGTTTTTCATATTGGCATAATTCACAAACATTTGTTAATGTGCTGAAAGTGTTATTTTGGGAGCTGTTTGGCTATGGAAGGGAATGAAGATACAAAAATACAGTATTGTATTTTCAGGCAAATAATAAGGATAGGAAAAGTCCTTTAGTGTGGCCCTAGCTCAAGAGTCTACAACAGCCCTTAATAACCACCAATATGCAATCTGATGTGCACTTAGTACAGGGGAACTATAATAATCTGTGTTACTTTTTATTTAAAAAAAAAAAAACCTTTGTCTTTTGTCCCCTCTGTGTTTTCTGCCTTGAGTATTACGACAGCTGAACCTCTCCTTGAACTTTGTTTTCTGCTGCCAGGATTATGAGGATTATGACATAACTTGACCTCTCCTTGTCTCCTCCCAGCCTTGTCCCCGGGGACGTCTGTGTCTGTCCCTTTGCGGATGCAGGCTCCATCTTCACAGCTTCCTTGGGGCAGATCTGCAGCTATGATGAGAACCGTGCAGACTCAGCCACTGCTGCATCCACAACGTAGTTACAGCAACAGGATACCGCAGCAACAACATGGCATTCATTCCCCGCAAAACACACAATCCACTACCACAGCCGGTGCTGGTAACACCACTAGCATTGATATTTCCAGTATCAGTTCCACCTCTCGGACTGTGGGCTCCACTGTGGCTCCCCAGTTAGCTCTACCGGTGAGGGGGAGCACTGCAGCTAAGGGTTTGGCCAGCATCGAGGTCGCCATCACAGCCCAGCAGCGAGCCCAGCGGAAACACCAAGCGGTCGGCATGGTTCCAGGCGAGCGCCGCAGGAAGAGCTATGTATGCCGAGCCTGTGGCAAGGCTTTCTCCGGACTGTCCAACCTGGAGGCCCACCAGCGCGTCCACACAGGAGAGAAACCGTTCCACTGTGCCACCTGCGGCAAGCGCTTTTCAGAGGCCGGGAACCTAAAGAAGCACCAGAGGGTTCACACCGGGGAGAAACCGTACAGCTGCGACCACTGCGGGAAGCGCTTCGCCTGGATCTGCAACCTGAGGACACACCAGCAGTCCGCCACGGGCTGCGGGCTGCAGGCCAGGGGAGGGCTAGGGATTGGGGGGCTGGATCAGTGAGATTAGCATCCAGTGGCGGCTGGCAATCCATTGCAGCAATCTGCTGCAACCAATAAGGAGTTGTTCTCACTGTACACTAATTTAATTTGCCACCTTCTGCCATCTGTAGGCAGGAGGACCAGGGAGTCTCAGGTGTGAAGGGGAAAGGAGAGGACAAACTGTGACTGCATTTTAAGCCTTTTATTAGAATGAGAGCACCTCACAAGCCCCTTTCACACTTGCATTTCTTAGCCTTCGGCTGCAATAAGCCCAGGTCTTAGGTTAGAATTGGTTCTCCTGCTCATTAAGTTAGGCCTTACAGTTAGCCCTGGGTTAAGAATTCAAACTGAAACTCCAGACCCAGGGTTAACGTCTTCAGAAACAACTTGTAGCACTGTTATGATTAGACAACAGTCATTATGTTGATTTTGTTTTAGCCTATACTCACACTGCTGACCTTAACTTTGACTTTTGGGGGATAACCCTGCTCTGGAGTGGGCTTTGGTAAGCCCTGGGCTGAAGGTGGGGATATCCCACATTGTGAGTTGCAAGTTTGAAACAACTGCTAGTCCAGGCCCAAAGGAGGTGTAAGCCCAGGACTAAGTGTAGTGTCATAAGGGCGAGGGATTGTCATTCCTCAAATGCTTTTATGGTAGCAATACCACATATGAAGCAGCTACCTTACTTTGAATTGTCCTGTTCTCTCTTTCAGGCTTTCCTGCAAAGATCAGTGTCCTGCCTGCGATGTTTCATTGTCCTCAGCTTACAGGTGCCAGACTGTAGCCAGAGACAACAGTTTTAGCTTTAGGAGCTTTATTGAAGCAACCATATATTTTCCAAGCCAAGACTGTAGAGTTCTATGGCATTTGACATGACATGATATGACATTTTTAACCAATGATTTATGTTGGCAAAATTTTCTAATTAATTAACTGAAATTTAATTTTATAATTAACCCCAACACTAGCTGGTACAGGGATCAGCCATCACCAGCAACCTCCCAGTTCTCCATATTGACATATGAAACAGGGCAACAAAAGGAAATTCTAATCAAGTATGACGTTTTTGGTGGTGAGGAGACAACTGTTTCTAAAGATGCTTTTTTTTTTTTTTTTTAAAGAAGGCTAACAGTTAGCATTTAGAGCATCCAGCCAGTATCCAGCACTCAGTAACCATGAGAGGAAGAGAGCACCACTACTGTCCTACAGAACAGCCAGAGGAGGAGTGAAATAGTATCATGTTTTTCAAAATAAGTGAACTATCCCTTTAAATTCAGCCAGTTTCATTGGTTGCAGCCATAATTAAATTCTTGTCTTTGTGTAGCAGCTCCACCGTTTTGTTCAGTTTGATTACAGTTGAGGCCTTAGTATGATGATGCCACCACATGTTCCTTAATGTTTTTTCTCAGGACAGCCTGAATTCACGCTCACTCAAATTCAAATACCCCTGCCTCACACGCACACACACACGCACACACTTACAAGCTAAAATAAATGAATAAAAAATGAACGGTCTGCAAATAAAAATGTTAATAGTGTTTCATACAGTTTCCTAAACTATTTCAGTGAAAGACTATAGAGCTGATCAGGAGGCTTCACATCACAACGCCTGTCTTCAAAGCTCAAAGCTGAAAATTTAACATTGTAAATCAAATAAATCACGCACATAGATGAATCTGATGCATTTATTTATTTATTATTATTAATTTTTTTACATTCATGGCATGCTGTTATTGGTCTGGATCACCGGCGCAAATTTCCCTTAGACATTGGGGGGGGGACATTTAGCGGGGGGTCAGGGGGTCAAAAGAGGTGCCAAAGTAAAAATGGTATGGTCCAAGCATAGGGGTGTAAGGCTTTTTTGGAAAACAATTATGAACGATTTTACAAGTGTTTTGCCACTCTGTATTGTTACATTACCTGTATTAGTGAGAGGTTTGTATCTCATGATATTTTTGGGGGGTCGGACAAATTTATCTTTTATAAATATTGGGGGGGGGGGGGGGGGGCCTGTCCCCCCTGACCTCCCCTAAATTTGCGCCCATGGTCTGGATAATTGCTGGCCAGTCTGGAAAGGTCTTCCCTCTCTCTGTGATCCCTCCCTCTATTTGTGCTGTTTTTTCCTCTTTTTGACAGCTGGGGGGGGTTAAGAGATTTTCTTTCCTGTCATGAAGATCAGGGGTGTCATTTTGTTTCCTGTGAACTGTGTGCCTGCCAAGCCCTTAGAGTGACTATAAACAGTAACTATAAATACTTGAACTTATGGTACTTATACCATGGTGTCACGTTGCATTAAAGATGCTTACCGGTATTTTGTCCGTAGTTAGGCAGTTCTTGCTTTGTGTGAAGTGATGTGAGGCTCACCTACCACGTCACATGTATTCGGCGGAGTTTCGGTTCACTGGTTTACATGACTCTGTACTGTGAATACAGCAGCTTACACAAGCTGCTCTAACAATAACTGATCTTTAATTTTTAAAAAAAATACTTTGATTGTACAGTAAATGTATTTTACAGGTCAATAAAAAAAATATTTGAATCCTGATCACTGGTCATTAGTTTGGGCTGCAGATTGAGATAATGGGCTTTATTTGTCTTGCAGCTATTTGATGGGATGTTTGTGTAGCTCATTCAACAGAGCATGAGCCCCGGGTTGGAGGCACCCACCACTTTTCAGTTTGTGCAGAGGGAGAAAAGAGCTGTTATAACCTGTTACACTGTTACAATTAATGCATTATAACTACTCAGGTTTAACAGACCAGTTAGTGAACAATGCACCTGAAGGTTCATTTGCATGCCGAGTCAAGAGGATTCGGAGGAACAATCATCCATCCAAAAATGTATCCAAACCTCCCTGAAACATAATTATAAAGCTTAGATCTTTTGCAGCATTTTGTTTGAACTGCTCAGTTTGTAATAGTTAGAATTATGATTGCAAAACTGTGGAAATATTTCAAAAATTGATGACACATTTCATGACATTTTGCAGGAATAGGCTGTATGGGATGTTATGGATATTAACATGGACAAAAGGGAAAATGTACTGATTACTTACAAAGGCTGTATTTAGACCCCACCCCCCAAATCAATCAATCAATCAATAAATAAAATGTCAGTACATAAATAAGGAAGATATGTTATATGGGTATTTTTTTTAGAGTCAGCAGATTCCTTACAGACTTACAGGTGTCTGAGTGTGATGTGTTACCTGATCAGTGTCTTGGTACTTGTGAGCGTCAACGCGGCCAATATGTATTTGAACTTGGACAGTAGTGACACCTGCTGGCAAACAACGGCTACACCTCCCAGTGTTTACCCCATTCAAATGAGATGCTGCATTTAAGAGCTCCCCGTATGCTCCCCCCCAAAGTTAAGCGCCTTTATCATGACTTGTCGGTGCATTCAAGTGCTTTTGGTCGTCAGACTACAGCAAATAATCCCTGTGCTGATAATAACAGATTTGCATTTGTCAATTTTTTTTTTTTTTTGAAATATTAATACTTTTTAATGTCATTTAATGTTTTGTTTTGTTTTTTGAGCGTGAGGTTAAGTCACGATAACAACCATTGTCTCTCTGCTTAGGCTAAATATATCCACATAGTCACTGGCTGATTGTAGCTCCTGCATGCGTTACTGTAAATAGGGAGAAACCTGAATGTATTTTAGAACTTTCTGCTGAATTATTTAAAAGTGGTGTATAAACACTATAAATCGTGCTCAGTATGACCGTACAGTGTGTGATGACAAAGCCTTTTTCCGTACAAACAATATGCTGCCCTCACTATGTACCGCTTTGTAGGACCTGGCTCCGCGTGCACGTACACACAGAGATATTTCTGACAGTACTTGAAGGCAGCACGGTTCAGCGGAGGCGGTGAGGTACTAGGACGTTTTTCTTACATAGAAAGATGTTCACAATGGCTTTCTGGGCGATTATTTGCTGGAAGGGAGGTTTCAGTCACTAAAGGATGAGGTGAAATTCAAGTGTAAGGAAAAAGAAAAATTGAAGCTAGCAGAGGATGGTTTCGATCCATCGACCTCTGGGTTATGGGCCCAGCACGCTTCCGCTGCGCCACTCTGCTGGATGGCATAGGGGAGGGGAAATGTCCTTTATCAACCTGTAACCAGCGACGCCTCTAAGCCTGTGTTCACACACGGACAGGTGGTCGACAAAAAGCAGCTTTTCAGATGGCCGGATCAGCAATGTCAAAAATCAACATTTTGTCTTATTGCCGTCACATGTCAGTCAGTTTGTACATGTGTGTGCAGACATCACCAGGAGAGCCGGACTGTATAGTCTTCCCAGGGCCAAAACCACCATTTCAGCACTGGGGGGGGACAGATATTGAATTTGCTATTGAATTGCTAATATATTCCAGCAATATTGGGGGGGGGGGGGGGGGGGGGGGGGGGGGGGGGGGCATTGGGGCGGACTTGTCCCCTCCAATGTATATGGACGTTTGGTCCCTGCATCTTCTGTCTCAACACTCAACATGGTTTTCAACGCTGCTGATTTTCCCGCCAAAAGGTCATTTTAACAATGAAGGAGGAAATAAACTGACCACCTCTGCACTAACCAGCTAGCTAGCTCACTATATGCATATACACATATATTTATAAATATACACACACTTAATATTTTAATAATTTAATAATTTTTAATTAGGCGGAATAAGAAATATTTCATTTTCTTAAAATAAAGAAATATTCACTAATCACAATTACCTTTATCATTTTTCTAAAACTGATAACCAAATGAAGCTAAAATTTCAAAATTTCCTTAAATTTGAATTAAATCTAAAAACGAATTAATCAGACAAATATTTAATTATTATATTACTATGTATATGTATGTTATGAGTATTACTATGTAAGTATGTTACTAAATATATTACAACATAGTATACACCATAGTATAAACATGGTAACAATGTTGCAGAAACCATGGGTGTACTTCTCGCCAAAAAAAAAAACAAAAAAAACATGCACACACAGTTATCCATAGTTACCGTAGTAAAAGTGATATGTAAAGATCTGCATGTAAAATAAAATTTAAAAAAGTAAAGAAAGAAATAAAAATATAAAGGGGAGCAGCAGCCCTTTGGAAAACAGACCTGTACAGCAACCTTTATTTCAGACTGAGTGATATGACATGAAAAAGAAGTGGACATGGTTGGTGTCACGCTGCTACATACAGTATGTCCTGAAAGTCACAGAGTTCAGAGTCTGAGCTGACCAGAGCTTCAAGTGATTCAGTTAGAAAGTCATGAGTCAGCGTATTTACATTGTACGGTACATCAGCTGCCCTTCTAGGAGCTGCGAGGCTGGTGCAGTGCTGTGTAGCTGGTCTGGTGTATCATGAACACAGCTCCATTACGACCATCAGAAAGCTCTCACTTCACTTCACTGGCTTTCCACACACACCAGGTGGAAGTGAACCGGACTTTGAGGAACTTTGGAGGAATACTTTGTCCATCTGACTTGCACCATTGTTGCTAACAAATGTATACATCAAACAGATTTACACAAAAACACTTTCTAAAGTGCTGTTTGATTGACTAAATGACTCCCTATTCACGATGAATCACAAGTGCTCTTGTGAGGAAATATTTTCTCTACGATTTGTACTTTCCAAAGAGACAGATGTGACAACAAATCCCCCTGTCAAAATGAAACACGTCAGACAGACATTGCATACAAACAGGCATGTAGAGTGGATTTCCTCCAGGAACAAAGACATCTCATTTTTAGCCCGTTCCACATGGCTTATGGCAGTCATAAAAAGAGCAGATGTGTGGCACAAAGGGTGAAAACCTGGATCTTGTGCCTGTGTGAAATCCGGCTGTAAATACAGCAGGCTTTCTCCTCCGCACAGAACAAAAAGCCTCGAACAAGGTCCCCGATTACTGTGAGAAAGAGCATTTCATCGACAGAACCACTGAGAAATTATATTAATTTAACTCTGTGGAAAAAGAACTGTAACACCTTGAATTTAGCAAGTGAGCTAGCCAGCTGACTGAATGGTACCCTGCTTGCCTGCTAATGTGGGTAGACCCTGGTAGCTCACACTAACGGACAGAATATATTAAAATATGAAGTGAGAGCCCCCTGAACTCTTAGATCCCTTAGTGTTCTAATGTTTTCCAATGTGAGTCAGTGAAATGATAAATGTTTGTGTGATAAACCAAGCCTGAATAAGGTCAACAATACCCACACCTTTGTCTCATTGGTCTCTCCAACTGTCCATCTGAATCAGAGCAGGGAAGTAGCATTTGTTAATGCTCCTGATAATTTGTACCTCTTCAACACAGTGAGTGAATATTGCCTCCAGGAGCTCCATTTTTCTCTGCCCACTTCACTCTTTCCCTGAGAAAACATCTTCTACTGGGCAGCAGAAGTGGAAACCCCAGAAATTCTCTCTGTTTGGTAGAAAACAGAAGTCTGAGGGAGAAGGAGATCTCTGTCAAGGCTAGCCTTAAGTAGAGACAGGTGACAGGACGAATAAATCACTATCAAACTGCCAGCTTGACACAAACACCCAGTCTACATCAGCAAAGACACGTACACAAACACAAACGACAGACAACAACATGGGCTCAGTTACAGCTTTCTGAAACCACGGTTCAGGACCCAAACTGGGCTTGTTGCTGGTGGGTTACAAACATTTTTCACAACCCAAATCAGAAACTGTGTCCCTCTGATTTGAGTCCTGGTATGAACGAGTTTAGGAAGCCCCGCAGTGTACAAAAATATTGTCTCTACATCATCTTACATCATCATACGTCATCTTTTTCCCTAACATTTGTACTTAAGAACTAAGTCTCCGAAATGGCCCTCACAGATATCAGCAAATTATCTCGACTTCCTTAACGTCCTCCTTTTTCTCCCGTTGCTCGTGTTTTTCTGTCTCCTCAGCGTCGGGCTTCTTCCACTCCTCCTCTTCCCTTTCCTTGCCTTCTACCTCTTTCTTCCTCCACCGCTTTTGCTCCTGGTCTTTGTCTGCAACTCCATCGATGTCTCCTTCCTCCTCCTCCTCGTCTTTTGTTGTGGTTTTCCTCCTCCTCTCTCTCAGGGCACAGGGCAGGCAGTTTGCCAGAAAGAGGATGGTGGAGAGACAGAGGAGAGAGAGGACAGCAGCCAGCCCGACTTCCAGCTCCCGGTCTCCCTGCTGCTCCTCGTCCTCTTGCTCTCTCTCCTCTCGCCACCCTCCTTCCTTCTCCTGGCTTGGAGAGAAGTAGACGGCGCTCTCCTCGTGGTTTGGCATTAGCACGGCTCTTTCTAGATTGTTCCGTGTGACCATCCTGCCCTTTCCCACATTGTTCCAGTTTCTATTAACCACCTTCCCCATGATTTTATCATAATAGTCACCACCAGTGCTTACGTTCTGGCTCGGAATGTGCTCATCAAAATTTGTCATGTAGACGTCACCGTCCGATTCCACCAGTGTGTCCGAAATGTCAAACTCAAACTCCTCGGCCTCTCCGTCCTCATTCCCGACTGGCTCAAACAGCTCGGAGTCCAGATTTACTCTTATCCAACCAGATCCCTTCGCCAGCCTCCTCGTCCCACCCCTTCCTCCGTGTTCCTTCCCCTCCACATTGCCTTCAGCGATGGAGTTGGACGTGATCGGCTGATCGACGCAGGTTGACACTAGAAGTTCTGCCCTCAGCAAGGGCCCGCCTCCATCTCCACGGGCAATTATGCGCTGGGTGGGGCCAGGCATCACGACAGCCACAGTCTCAGCCAATGAGGAGACACGCAGGAAGAAGGGAATGCCACTGAAGGCGGAAAGGAGGGAGGCGGTGTCATCGCTGAACTGGAGCCAGACACTGATGGATGCCTCCTGGAGATAGAGAGGGGGGCAGTTTTATCAAACATTAGAATTAACCCTATAAAGTTATTTGTATCATATATGATACACGTTATCAAATGACACATTCTGTTTTCAGTTTAATCAATACTTGACCAAAATACTGTTGTATACCTTTGGGCACTTCCCCTGTTCACCCTGGACCATACCATTGGCACTTCAAGTACTGTCATACACTACTCACAAGTTTAGGGATATTCGGCTTTCGGGTGAAATTTCAGGATGAACCTAAAATGCATTAGAACCTTTACAGGTGAACTTAATGTGACCTTCTGTAAACTTTTGAATGCACATGTCCAACTGTTCAGTGTTTCAGTACTTTTTGCACAACTTGCTGTTCTCTAACAAGGAGTTTAACGGCAAAATTCACATCAGGTGTTTGATGCTCCGCTCATCGAGGTTGTATCATTAGGGAACGGCTGCTGGAGACTGGGGTACCTCAGATGGAGTGGCCTGCACTTTCTCAGACCTGAATCCTATAGAAAACCTATGGGATCAGCTGAGTCGCCGTGTAGAGGCTGGAGCTCTGTACCCCAGAACCTCAATGTCCTGAGGGCCACCCTTCAAGAAGAGTGGGATGCCATGCCTCAGCAGACAATAAGTCGACTTGTGAACAGCATGAGACGTCGTTGTCAAGCTGTAATTGATGCTCAAGGGCACATGACAAGTTATTGACACTGACATTTTTTGTTGTGGTATACCCACCACTGTTGTTGGCTTTTGTTTCAAGAAATTGTTTGAGATGAGGAAATCACCAGTGCATGCTTCTACTTAAATGCCCTACTTTCATGATATAATATCACTGTAGCATGAACTTTTTACATTTTCCATAAATTTCACCCAAAAGCCAAATATCCCTAACTTTTTGTGAGTAGTGTATATGATACAACAGAAAAACCATATGTAATAACATATTTTTTACATTTTGTTATAGGACTAAATAAAGGGTTCAGATTCAAATAATTGGAATTTTCTAATTTTCTTAATAATTTTCTTTCATAGTTCAGGCTTTATAGGGTTAAAAAGCTCATTTCATCAGTAAGGCTCCGAGCCGTATGTGGCACTTATGTCATGTGGAAGGAACCATGTCCAACAACATGATGGCTTAAAATAACATCTTGTTTCACAAATGCAAAGATGTTTCAAGCTGTCAACATTCTGTACAAGTTTTCTTTGCTTGCCCCTGATCAGCTTGTTCACACCTGAGTCAATATCAATATAGGGTACCATTTGGTGTCCTGGGCAGAAATCACTCACTTTTCATGAAAAATTTGCAAAATAACAAAACTCTGAGGGTTTATTATAAATGGCAAAACATTTAAACACACATTGGTACAGAGATACATCTTTAAAAGGGTGTTTTTCATATTTAAAAAAAAATGTTCTATGATTAGATGCATATGATTTTGCCATGTCCCAAACTCCTCTCTACTAACTTCACTGAGTGAAATAAGTAGATAAATGATATACAATGTACAAACCTTTTACATGCTCTTGTTGCTCTCATCAAGTACTTGAATAAAATGAGTCAATTGGATCATTTATGGTCTAATTTCATAATAATAATAAACATTTTGCATGTGTCCCTGGATTTGCTGTCCACCCCGTCATTAGGTGGTTACTGCCACTATAAGAAACCACCTGCTGTAATCAGTGACATCACTACCACTGCTCTGTCTTTTACAAATGGAGTGAAGAATAGCTCCTGCAGAGAGAGTACATATCAACATTTATATTTTGACATTTTCATCATTTTATGATTGAACTTGAATGTGTTCAATCTTAATGTGTCCACCCTGTCATTGCAAAATATGAATCTATATAAATGCTTTTCAGAAATTCAAAATATGTTTGTTAAAGTATACACAGTCACCTTCCTAACTGATACATGTTGTTAGCTAATGGCCCACCATGTGCTCATTAAATGCAAACTTCAACCAGAAACGTCCTCCCTGTCATTGTCCACCCCGTCATCAGGTCTAGTTTTATAACAGTTTTATAAGTTTTTCAGTGTTCCAGAAGTCAAGTGGAGGACAAAACATATGCAGAGAAAGAATCCATTTGAAAGGATACCTATGTTTATACTTTTTGTGGTAGGCCTACATTTAGGGACCAAGGGTTTTTGTTTTGTTTATATCAATCTTGTTTGTTCCTCTAGTTGAAGGTTTTATTTATTTATTTTTGCTGTCGTTGAGTGTCATTTCCAAATGTAGCCTATCTGTGCACAATTCAAAATACAGTAGGTGAAAAAAGTCATGTTTTGACAGAAAACATTTGTTGACAAAACCATAACATTTTTTCCTTTAAATATATATGAGGCACTTCACTATTGTCCACCCTGTCATGTTCATGTTTTATGTGAATAAATAATTATTTTCACAAGTTATCAAAACCTTTTGTGTGATTTTGCTCTGAAGAGATTAGGGCCAAACAGTATTATTTCAAAGTTTGACCAGATACCTTTATTTATAGAGTTTATTCAGAAATGAAAGTACAACTTTCACAGATTTTACATATACAAACATATTTTTCCATAATTTCTGTATTTTTGAGAGATGTTTTCCAGAAACTAAAATATATTCCTGAACGAGGGACCAAATACCTTTCTGAAAATGTACATTTTGTAATCAATATATGATTAGAACATATTTACTCTATTTAGAAATTGTCCCATGACAGGGTGGACACATTTTGCAATTCGCTTGTACTTTCTATGCTTGCAGTCAATTTATAAAAGGTGCAGGAGCTTGACCAACATGCATTTCTAACAGCTTAAGGTCTACTTTATACAATGGATATGGAGTTCAGTGGAAAATCTCATCTTTTTTTGTGTGACATTGGGAAGTCTCAATGGCACTCTATACTGATATTGACTCACCTAACACATGCATTTAGTGAGTGATACCTTGGGTTTAAAACAAACCAAACAATGCAATATCAACCACAGACCAAGCCTACACTAATCTGAGACAACTGAAAACACTTACTGTGTGATTGTCATGTCAAAACAATCCCACATGACAGGTGAAGTAGTACAAGTGTTGTTGTGCACATGCCTATTTTTAAGTGTGTGGATGGCCAACGTTTCAAAACTTTTGTCAAAATACTCAAGTGGATGGAAAATGAAAGTCATGCAGTTAGCTGTATCCTGCCATGGCATTGTAAGAGCTGTAATCACAAAGTGACATTAGTCTATGTGATTGGTTTTATTTGAAATTAATAAGTCATTCCCTATGCTTGACTACAGATATTTCCTAGTTGCTGATGTTGTAATTCAGGAAGTCAGAGAAATCTTGGTCCATCACCAGATCTGTAAGCTGATATGGATGGTACTGTTTGGTAGAAAGCTGATATTCACCATCTCTGCCACAGGGGTGCCACATCATTCCCAGCCCTGTCAGTTCTGCCTCACTGCTGCACTTTAAAGTGTCTCTTATTTGGATGTTTATGGAACAACATGAGGAATCTGCTTCTGAATCTGCTTCCTCTCACCTGTTGGTGGTTGTACAGGATGTTGTAGGCTGTCACTGTCGATGTGACTATGGAGGGGTGGGCGGGGCTGGCCATGATTGACATGCCCAGGCCGCTCACTACCTGCACAGAGAGGTCTCCGGGCAAGACCGGGTCAGAGGTCACAGTGATGTCACAACTTCCAAGCACCCCATCCCACTGACCAGAGATGACCTGAGAGAGAGAGAGAGAGAGAGAGAGAGAGATTCTGATACGTTAAAGTATGACATTTTTTTTTTTAAGCCAGCCAATGTAATACTGCTATTAATAATAATAATGACAATAATAACTTATTGGTATAACCCTAACAAAATAAAGGAAGGCATCACACTCATAAAGTAATACAAGGTAAGAATATAAGGTAAACACAATATAATAATAAATACATTGGGATAAGAGGCATCATCCAGATCACCTTCAATAAAAGCCTGGACTTTGGCTTTGGAGTTCAAAGGTCTGTGACATTTACAGTGTAAACATGAAAGCATGAAGGACCTCGTCCGCATTACTGAATGGAAACAAAAAGCCTATCGTTGATGTAGGCATCACTGTGATATGAAGTGATTTTTGTATGTGTGTTATGTTTACAAGGTTATGAATCACCACCTACATGCAGCGATGTCTTTCCAGGCTGTAAGCCAACCAGGTTATTCTGCGTGCCGAGGGACGCCACCCGGGGGTCCTCCACTCTTAGCCAGTTACGGACCAACTCTGTTACATCCACAAACCAATCGGATGAGCCCAGGAGGTGTGTGGTCCTGCTCTGGGTGTCCTGGGCCGTGAACTGAGTCAGAACCTGAACTGAAGAGCGCTGAAACACCGGCGAGCACCTGAACACAGACACAGTGAAAACAGAGGATTCAACGTTTGAGTGTGTGTGTGTGAGAATCAGAGATGGGGACTTGAGTCATTGCGACTTGGACTCGAGTCGACTCAAGTTGCTGTTTTAATGACTTGTGACTTGACTTGACAAAAAATAAAAAACTTGAGACTCGACTTGGACTTGGAAGTTTAAGACTTGGGACTTGACTCGACTTGAGACACGATGACTTGAATGACTTGAATGACTTGATTGTTGTTTATTTCATGTTTTCAGTTTGAATATAAAATATAAAATAAATATCTCTAGCCTGTAATAGTACTCGGTATACGAGCACATGCTGGGAATGGTGTTGTAATGATTGGATGACGACCCTGTCAATCAGTCATGCCCTCTCTACTACCTTACGTTTTGGAGGAACACGCCCCTCATATCAGACGGTCATCATCATGTCAGCGGTCCGTCATTTGAGAGCCATTCTGCCGAGTAAGTGCTTGTAAATTAGCTAATAGCCTATTACCCTGTTAGTCGATAGTTAGCTTAGCTAACGTTAGCTTGATACAAGCATGGATACGAGATGTTTGCGTGTGATTTATAGTCTCTTACTGACTATTGGCGAGTTAGTGCATGACATGTAGGGCCTGATTGACGCTAGGAAAGCAGATCAATAAAACAGAGCAATAAAGCAAAAAGTCATATTTTTTAAACAGGTTAACTAAATTGGCTGATAATATTATTTGATTGTTACTAATATCTTAGATTTTCTCTTTATTAAGATCGGATTCTGCAGGTAAGATTGTAATAATGTGACTTGACTTGAACTTGACTTGATCTATTACAGGACTTGACTTGACTTGACTTGACTTGACTTGACTTGACCAAGAAAAAAATACTTGGGACTTACTTGAGACTTGAAGGTTAAGACTTGAGACTTACTTGATCCCATCTCTGGTGAGAATACACACATGGATGTGCACAAGTGTGTATCAGTGTATTCCCTTTGTGAGTGTTTGGTGTGGGGTTAGACCCATACAGGCCCATACAATTACACAGTTAAAAACCAGAAATGCTCCTGTGAGTTTGGATTATTTCTGATATGATCAAGTTTGATGCATTACATATTTATTGTAGCACAGATCGCTACAACACTGGCTGTTGTGGGAAGCCCCTAAGTGTTTGAAGTGTTTGAGTTTTTTTCACAGAGTGACACATCCCAAGGGAAAGTGAGTAGAGAGGTGGATATACTCCATCTTTCTACATTCATTAGTCCATCCATTTGAATATTCATCCATGATAGACCAAATAGATGGATAGATGGTTAAATAGATAATATCCACACATATCTATCCATCTATGTATCAATCTTTCCATCCATTCTACTGAATTAATTGCTGCAAGTATGGTAGGTCCTAGAAAAAAATCAAGTGTTCATTTGTAGCAGAAACATGTATGCTACTTGTATAAAACATCATTAATCATACTCAAATATTTTTTGCAATTATTTAGGCATATCAAAATGTGTCAGGTTGTGCCCCACTCTCCCTTACAGTCTGACTGTGCAGGCACCTGATAATCTGTTTTTGCTTACTTTTGTCTCCAAGAAACAAGTTATGAAAATGCAGAGTAGGAAAATCACCGATGAGAGGATTAATTGAGATGATAGCATAAGACACAAAGCACTCCCCAACTCACAAACAGGGCTATTTGCTAACATGATCACCACCATAAAGTCTTGAAAAGGGAGTCCATTTCATATGGACTCCCTTTGCTAATATGGTATAATATAAAAAGATAATTTTGGTGCATTTTCTGTTATTTTTCACCAAAGCCTGGTTGAGTGTGCCTCTGTGTACATCTCCTTAACTGCCTTCCAGCTATGAGTTCCTACCCCATGTATGACATACATCAAATATGGCTGCCAGGTGATTTAAGTGAACTAAATACTGTAAAGAGCCTGGGGCAACAGAGCCTCCAGTTGACACAAAGTAGATACTTTAGCTACTTTACCATGTCACAATAACCTGCACTTGAAAACAAATGTATCTTAAGGCTATTTTCACTGAAAAATGATACTAAACATGAATCTTCCAGGAATCTCTAACCTGGTTGCTACACTTTAAGACATTATTCTGTTTCTGCCTTTCTCCAATAGAGCTGCAAGATGGAGGAAGGTCTCATTTCTGACCCAAACTTTATGCCTTTTTTCAAAACCCTGGAGAACAGTGGATGAAGCCCTACCCTTGCTCGGTGAAGTAGTTCCAGCCGTCTATGGCGTTCAGAACGGGGTCTTCCAGGGACACTCGCAGGGGCACTGAGGGAGCCCACACTGCCAGACACACGGAGCCGCTGAGCGTGCCCAGGAGAAACTCCACCCCCACACAGGTGCTGCCCACTCCTGACTCACTGCCGTCCACAAAGATGGCTGAGCAATCGCTGGACACCTGTTGTGATGGAGAAAAAGAAACAGAGCCATACACCTCCATATCTGAGAGGAGCTGCTGCTAGATATGACTTAGATATGACAGGCTAACCACAAGTACAAAGCTATGCCATGAATGAGCTATATACACACATTATTAGGGGATTGTAGAAGCTTATATAGTTCATCTAGGGACATATAACAAATATTATTACTGGAAACACTTCCATAATGAACTCTGTGCCTGTCTAAATCTTCCATGTTGATTACACTGTGGAAAATCCTGACTTTCCAAGTAGTAAATATTTAGGAGAAGTTAGGAAAAGATGTGAAAAGGCTCAATTTTGGGTCAATTTTGTTACTACATAATAAATATTTTGGACAAATATACAATGTGCTATTAGCAAGCTACCTAGCAAGGTTTTTAGTACATTTTCTGCTTCAGTGATTTTGGAAAGCCTACAGAATTTACTACAAAAATGAGTTAAATTTAACAGTAAAAGTGTTAAAATAAAATAAATAAAATACAAATTACTGACAAAAAATACTCAAAAAAAACAAAACAAACAAAACAACATGTACACAAAAAACTACACAATTACAATAATAATGCATTAAAATACTTTGCTACTGTTAAGGTTCTGCTATTGTCTGTTTGCCTCACTGGACAGAACAGAACCTTAACTGATGTCATCAGTCACACCTGAGTTTACCTGCTATTTTAATGTCCAAATTTTAACGTCATGAACAGTTTTAGATAACATCGCCAGGTTTTAAACCACAAACAGAGAAATGACATGAATTTTAAAAATGTTTTTTTTCAATGTCCACAACACCTAAAACAACATGTAGCATATCAAATATTCAGCTGGCCTCTTGTCCCTTTGTATGACATGTGAAAGGTCATAATGTAATATTGTCACTGGAGTGTGTGTGTCTGACTCGCACCTTGATGATGTTCTCGTTGGTCGAATGACACGTGACGGCGGTGGTGACATCAGACACCTTCCCATCATGCCCTGTGGCCAGCACAATAACAGGAAGGGACACAGGCTCGTTGGTCAGTATGGCTGTGTTGATGATCGTGTCGCTCTGGCAACAAAAAAGACAAACAGACGGCACAGTCAGTACGGTTTGCTGAACTGTACCTGACTGCTTTCTGCAGGTAACGCTCTTCTGCAGGCTGCTCAGCTGTCTGAGCCACAACAGCTTTCCACTGTCGGGCCACTGAGAGCCAGGGCTTTCTTCAACCTAACCAGCCTAGCCTGTGCCTAATCTTAACCAAGGAGTTTTAGTGGCTGGCATGCAAGTTGGAAACAGTTCTTTGGGCTGTACTGCAGACGCTGCTGGGGGTCATATTACTGTGTGTTCAGACCAGGTTTTGACATGGCACGCTATAGACGTGAATTTGCTGGAGGCGACACAAATAATTCAAGTGAGTTTAAATTTTTCAACAAGAGGGAAAAATATTTGGTCTGCATTTGGTTTGACCACCATTAGAGCGTTGGAACAAAAAAAAGTTAAAAGTGGTATGCTTTGTAAAAACAAATCACTTAACCAATAAGAAAACAAGCTAAAAAGAAAACAAAAGAATGAATAAACAAATGAGCAGGCATGTTGCTAAAAATGTAAGCAACATAATAAATGTACGTGTCGCTAAATAGACAAACGTTTGAAAGAAATAAGACCATTGAGTAAACCAGAGAATAATTAAATAAATTAATATATGAATAAGTTCATAAATGAACAAAGTACCTCCATGATGGGAGCGATGCCGACGATGTGGCGGTCAGCGAAAGAGAAGACGCTCACTGCTGCCCCGTATGGTGATGGAGAGTTATTACGCCCCGAGTACTCCAGCGACCAATGAGCCGACACTGTCATGGCAACACCGAAACTCCGCCTCAGACCGTCGACGGACAGACACACCACCTGCTGGAGGACAGAGGGACTGCAGGGGGACGGAGCGAGAAGAGACTGGCTGGTTTGTTCATTCAGCTGATTCATAAAGATCAAAGTGACGGCACAATACACTCACCGCCTCTCACCGCCTGCACCCACCTGTGTGTGTGCTTGTGTGTGGGGAGCTTGTGGCAGATGATGGAGACGATGTCGTGTTTTGAGCCCTGGGTTCTCTCCAGGGTCACTGCCCACAGGTCAGAGGTCAAAGTTCGCTGGGCCACCATTGACACCAAGCCCTTCTTCACCTTTAGCCTGGGATAATACACACGCACGCACACACACACACACACACACATGCACAGGCACATGGGAAGACTTAAGACATTTTGATCTGATTGGACACAAGTCTATACTAAATGTATCTATGAATATGTTTTTAGTATTATAATTATTACACCTAACAATCCTAACAAGAATAACACTGGAGGAAAACACTGACTACATGGATGATTTTGGTATAAAAATTGTGAAATTTAAAGCAGATCTATATTTGCAGGTTTGATTAACTTGTATGCTGACTCTTATGGTTATTTTAGTGTAAATTTCATGTAAAAACATGTAATTACAATAATTATTACCAAAAAAAAAAAAAACACTTTTCATGTGATTTTTTTTTTTTTTTTTTTTTTAATTTTCTGGTAAATTTGTTTTCCTAATTTATTTTCTCTTTGCTTGGCCAGTTTTTATTTTTTATTTTTTTTACTTGTTTGTTGTAACTTGATAATAATTTTCTTGTAATTTAATTCATTTTAAATATATAATGTTTTTGAAAGAATTTGCTCAGCTTTCAAAGGGTTAAAAATTATACAATAAAAATGAATGATATCATGTGTTAGCTGAACTCTATCTGTGAATATCATGCTAGTATTATGTATGTATTATGTATTATGTATCTGCAGTCAGTTCAAAATAGACATAGTGTACAAAACAAGTGCAGTAAAGCAGTAACACCCATGGCTGCATCTATGTTATTCACATCAAGTTCAATTCCTAATTTTCCATTTACCTTATAATAACAAACTCAGCACTGAAATTGGCCCTCAGATTCACAGAGACCCCGATTGGCTGTCCTATCTGGACAGGCCCCCTGTGATAGCGAATCAGAACATGGGAGTCCAAGCTGAGCTCCTCCTCTTCCTGCCCATTCAAACAGGCTTCCTCTTCTTTGGTGCTGTTCCTTTCTTTTTTATTCTCCCCCTCTTCTCTCAGTGCCACTGCTTTGATGAAGAAGAGCTGCCTCTGGGAATGAGGCAGCTTGTCCTCCACACATCTGGATGGATGGAGGGAAAGAGCGAGAGATGATGGACAGAGAGAGGGAGGAAGAATGAGCGATATCGAGGAAGACAGTGACAAATTCGACAACTTGTTTTGCACAGCACATAAAATCAGACATCAGGAACCTCAGCTGAGACAGAGCCAGATTTTCATGTTTTTCATGGAGTTCCAAAAAACACGAGCAAACCAAAACCTGAGCTTGAAAACAAAATCATATGAGGAGAAGATTTAGTTTCAGCTGTGCACTC
The DNA here is from genome assembly GCF_902150065.1 of Myripristis murdjan. Lineage (NCBI taxonomy): Eukaryota > Metazoa > Chordata > Actinopteri > Holocentriformes > Holocentridae > Myripristis > Myripristis murdjan. Next base: position 38,432,520 of record NC_043980.1, read on the forward strand.
TGAAAAGACTGAAATGAAAATGAAGTGAACCCAATGGTGATATGCTCAGGCAATAACATACTGAACATATGGGTGTTGCTACATGATAATTGGCAGTGGTGTGCTGAGAGACCTGAGGCACACTGGTGCCAATAACCACAATGCAGCCCAAACTCTTGTATGTTATTGTGTTTGTATTTCACTGATTCTTGGGAATTTGGATAAATCATGTCCCACTAAGAAAAATGCTATTTCTGCTGGAAATTTACAACATTTTAATGAATAAAAAGAATCAAGGGCATAATCAGGGGGTCCTTTGCACATTTGTAAGGTTTTTTCATAGGTTTATTTTTAATTTGTATTAATTTAATGATTATATGTTGGCCCATGGCCTACAAAACCAGTTGTCCTTGGATAGGAGATAATCATTTCCACTTGATTAAAACAACAAAAAGTAATAATTTCATTTAATAATATATTTACCACATGAAAGAGTACATCATAATATGTATTAAAAACTACAAACGATGAGTTTTGAACAATATTTACTATTATTTTGTGGTTGCTCAAAATGTGTCCCAGATATTCGTCACCACTGTCAGATATAAAAATAATAATAAAAAAACTACAAGGTCAATTACATTCCTGAGGAGCCCTTTTCAAACCTTCAGCTCTACTGCATGCTTCAAGACCGCTCAGGCTCCTGGAAGTTTGCTATTTTCTCTTAAATCTCTTCATATTTTTGGACACTGCTACTGTCACAACCATAAATTGTCAACACTGTCACTTCTGTATAAAAAATATTAAATTAGATTATGGAATAAATGTATACTTTCTAAGAAGAGGTCTGATGCAGGTAGCAACAGGGCGAAAACAAGCTGGCTAATGTGAACAACTCATGCTTATCATGTGAAAGAGCAGGTTTTTGTCACCACTGTCAGACGTCACCACCGTCAGGTTTTCTGTGTGATGGTGATGACTGAAGTCTGAAAAATGCTTATAATAGTGCTCAGGATTGTTATTTTTTGTACCAAATAGTTAAATAAAGTTGTTAAGCAAGAAGCCATTGACTTGAGTGGTATAAATTTTGGAAATGTATGTTTTAATGAGGCGACTGTCACCACCGTCAGATTAGTGTCACCACTGTCAGAGGCAGTTATATTGGTTTTAAATGAATATACTTACAATATGTTTCTTTGGTGCTGTTGAGTTATTAAAGCATTAGTCTCTTTTAATTCAAAAATATGTTTTTCAAATAAAAAAAAAAAAAGAAACATTACGGCGACGTGTTGACAAAAACAAAGTAGCCTAATAACTGGAAAAATGCCTATTTTATGAAAAAAATGCAAAATGAGGAGGTTGCACCGGTACATTGCTGAACAGCCAAGACCTTGGCCTATAATGATATACCTTCAGATTTTGTAATTTAACGCACTTTTTTTTTTTTTTTCAAAATTAAAACCTGTTTTATCCAAATTCCCAAGAATCGGTGATTTGTATTGTATTACATTGCTTTTACAGTGGTATCAAACGTGAACATTCCACTGTCCTGGGCGGACACTGCAGAGCTCACTGGCCTGAAGAGAGGTGAAAGCATCTTTTGCCATGTCTCCATGTTGTCTTCCACATACCTAGGTGGTGACAGCTTCAGGTTGGCCACTGTACCAAAGGTGGAGTAGTAGAGCTGGATTCGGTCTTTGTTGGGGCCCCGCTGGTATCTGAGGGCCCCTGGCATGCCAGTGTCCTCTTCAACACCAGGATGGTATCTGAATGAAGGCATGAATTAAACTGATAAAGCTGATAATCTTTCACCATCAGGGAAAACTCAGAGTCTAGAGGAAAGATCAGGTCCATAGAAACTGCCTGAAACTTGTCAACGCACACAAAGTTTCCGTGAACCAGTCCATCGTCTGAAGTGAAATGTTTGTTCATGGACGAGTGAATGAATGAATGCACGAAGCAACTGATGAATAAAAAGAGCCAATGAATGAATAACTGGCCAACTGACTAAAATAAAGAAACAAAATAAAAATAGAATTAACTGGGAATGAAAGAACAAATAACTGCTGACTGAAATAACAAACACTTAAATAAATGTTCAAATGCCTGAAATAATTTTCTTAAAATGTAACTGTTTTGGCATTTCTGTTTTATTTGACAGTAAGGCCGGGGGGAGAGAGGGGATCATGTGCAGTAAAGGGCATCAGCTCGAATTTGAACCCAGGCTGCTGCGTTAAGGACTCAGCCTTATCAAATGGTACGCGCTCTGTCAGGTGAGCTACCAGGTGCCCTGCCTCAAAGAGTTTTAGACAGCAACATGAACGCTGCGTCCAAACTAAAGTCACCTTAGAGAGAGAGAAGCTGCTCCACCGGCTCTACTGTTGTCACTAGGCCAGCGGTGGCTGATTAGGCCCCCCAGACGATGGGCCCCCCGCTGAAGCTCCCTGCTCTGCGCCCAGCGGCGGTAGTGGCGGTGTCTGAGCCTCTTGCCCAAACCGTGGTATGGTTTGTCGAGCTGTTCCTCCTCAAACCAGCTGTTGGGCAGCGTCAGAGTCACCACGCAGAGTCCCAGAGGAGGCTGCGATGCAGGAGATGGAAGGGTGCAGAGGCAGATGAAAGGATGGGGAAAGAGGAGGAGATGGAAAGAGGAAAGGACAGAGAGAGAAAGAGAGAAGGAACTTAGAAGTCCTAATTCTAACCGAGACTCTAAATAGAGCTTTTCCCTGCTGAGAGCCGGTGAAGTTCAGTGAAGCTCTGAACCTCTCAGATGATAGAAGTCACCCTCTGGTAACCCAGTTTGAGCTGATGAACTCTGGGAGGCACTGCGGGGCGCCGAGGGCCACTCAGTCTGTTTTAGGAAACCCTTCATTCCAAGTGCTGTCACAACCTTAAAGCAAAATTGAACTTCAGTAGAGTGCTGGGCTGTTGTTTGGTTGCCAGGTGAAATCTCCTCAGGAGCAAAACAGCTCCCAAAATAACACTTTTAGCACATAAAGAAACCCAAATAAATTGGATTATGCCAAAAAAAAAAAAAAAAAAAAAAAAAAAAAAAAAAAACAGGCCCATTTTGTGAGGACATCAAACAGCTCTTTATGTTATCTTCCTAATGTGAGTGTAGTGTAGTGTCTGCAGGAAACTTTACATTGTAGTCTTGCGCTAGGAAGAAACAACCTGATAGTATTTTCACAAACAATTGTAAAAAAAAAAAAAAAAAAAAAAAATTAAATTAAATTAAATTAAATTAAAATGAAAAAAAATCTTTGTTTGCATTCTAGAAGTGTTATTTTGGGAGCTGGTACTGCAAATGAAAGTGTATGGAAACTCAAGAATGGAACTATACAACTCAGTACTACACCAGAGTTCAACTTATTCTATTCTATTCTATTCTATTCTTTATTCTTTCTGTTCTGTTCTTACAAGTAATGTTAAACTAAAATTTCCAGGTACAGATAAGCTTGGTAATCACACACACACACACACACACACACACACACATGTTGGTTTCCATCACTTCTGGGGACATTACATTGACTTACATTCATTTCCTGGAGATTTATCCTAACCTTAACCCTAACCACTGCCTGCCTAACCCAAACCCTAACCTTAACCTTTTCTTTTTTTAATTTTTTAAAATTCTTACTCAGGATATTTTATGCCATACACACACACACACACACACACACACACACACACACAGTGCCCCCCCCCCCCCCCCCCCCCCCCGCTGTACCTGTGTGATGCAGGAGGCCTTGTGCTCCTCTGTCTCCTTGAAGGCGTGCAGGGTGACGCAGGTCCCTCGGGTGCTGCCCTCGCCCCGCATGTGGAACAGTGCCCTCACCCTGAACCTCTCCTTCCCTCCCTCATCCCTCTCTCTTTCCACATGCTCAGACAGCAGGGCAGCCGACAGAGGAGGGGAGAGAGGGAGCACGGGCTCTGATATGAGCTGGAGAGAGAGAGAGAGAGAGAGTCACACAATCATTTTGCATGTGTATCTGTTCACATCCATTTTCTTTGTTAGATAGCTTATGTAACAGGTTATATAATGTATGGGTATATTGTTTTGCTCAAGCTTTGGCATAGTAAATAAATGCATTGTACCGTAACAGTAAAGCACCTTTTGATGTGAACTAAATATGGAGAGACAAAGAAAGATAGAGTGAGGGTATATGAGAGAGGAAAAAAAGCAGAATGAGGGCCTTTCAGATGATGTAACACGCCCTCTGGATGCTACTTCGGAGGTCCACAGCTCTGGGCAACAGTGGCCTTAAACAGCTGATTGCATTCCTGAATTTATGACTTTGCCCTCTGCACAGAACTCAGCAGAAATTTCTGTTCTGTTTTTAGTTTGAGACTAAAAATCATTGACTTTGCCCTCCAAAGGGCTCTTTTTTCCATAAGTAAGGTTCTCTCTGGACTTCTGAAAGGACCATGCCAGGGATTCTGCATGTTTACCATAATATCTAATGCATGTGCCTCACATTTCTGCTAATCTTTCCCAAAGCAAGCAGTCGTATTTTACAACTCCGATATAATTTTTTCCTCCCTTTTATCCATTGGTTTCCTTTCATTCCACTATGATATGAAAATGAACTTTCAGAGACTCACACCAGAATTCCATCTCTGTGATAAAGTCGTCCACATTAGTTTTCCTAAAAGCAGCAGCACTGTGGTGTTTTGATGACTTGAAGTTGGGTGGAGTGAAACGGCGCCTCCAGTAGAAAATAGTCCCCATGGAAACGTTTCTTTTACACCGCTGATCAGTTCTGTGGTTTGTGAATGTTGATGACTTTGTTTGCTGCACAAGCAGAACATTATAGGGTGGCTGTTTCCTCCAAAAATTCAAATTTGAAACTCAAGAGATTTTTATTATATGTTGTGAAATCTTTGGTACCCCTGTATGATATGCAAAATGGTTTGTTGCAAAATGTGGATAACTTGTAGTAAATGTGTCAAACAATCAAAGTCACTGGTATGGTGCTTTAAGGATATAAGTATATTCCAAAATGTATTCCTGGCTTCATGAACTTGATAAACACCAAAAAAATTGCCTTTTCTCGAAATGAACCAAAAAAAGTGCCATGGCCGCAACTAGCAGCTACGTACAAGCTAGTTGACAATAAATGTCTTTTGTAATGCCTTTAAAATCAGATATGTGCACTGTATATGCATGAAAAGTCATACAGACCTAGACACCATGCTGTTTGCACAGAGCAGTACTGTGTTGTAAGGAAAACAACCCACGTTTGCATTTGTGCATTTCAGTTATTCAATTATAATCTAATGTTTATGGTCAATTATGTTTCACTTTTTATGCAATCATAGATGTTTCTCTCTTTTGCTTTATTTATTCACAATTCCCCCCTTTCAAACACAGGTGGAGTTCTATGTTACACCAGTGAAGCAAGTTAAAGCTGAATATGACAGATAGAGGAGGGCCTCACAGGAAAAACCAGAGAGAAAGTGTGAGGATCAGAAGAAGAGGGAGGAAGAGAGGACACGAGGAGAAACAGAGAGTCAGACGGAAGGAAAAAGGGATATGATTAAGGAGAGGAACAAAAGAGAGAAAGAAGGGAAGAGAGGCGTCAAAAGCAGGTCAACTTTTCTGATTTCCAAAGAGGAGATTAGTGTAGGCCTTTAGTCTTGGCTGCAGAGTGCCTGTCTGTCTTGGAACACTGCCATCCATAGAGAGTGGTTGCTAATCTAGGATTAGGCTTAATCTAAACCAGAGAAATAGACAATGTTCGTAGCATACCTTCTACTCTGATAATGTAAGCACAGCTACATTTGTTTTACATTGATAGTGTTAGAATGTTCCTATTTTGATTGCATTCATGTAAAATTGATCTACATGAATCACGGTTTATTAAAGCACTGCAAGCAGGGGTTTTGAACTGGGAGAGCAAAAACGAGACCGAGCATTTCAACCTCACAGTTTTTCCTCTTTCATGGGTTTGTATGCAGGGTGGAAGTGGAGGGCAAACCCGTCTTAGCCCAGTTTAATCACCTTTTTATACACATATTATAGCTGATCCACCTTTGTAGCCTGACATAAATAATTACGATGAAAATTCATATTGTGTAAGTAGCGTAAAAGTAATGTACGTTATATGAGGACAGCATTTTAGGGGCATAAGCTTAATTATTAATATCAATATTAGGCAGGGAGAAATAGTTTGGCAGTCCTGTACAGATGAAAGTAATATATATATATATTTGTTAATTTAGCCCTTTCAGGCATAGCGGTCACTACAGTGGACAGCTAATAGACAGTTTAAAAGTCATTTTCTCCTAAATGCAGTGGTTTCTATGGCGGAATTGCATATCAGCTGTTAGAATGCTCTCTGCTGCTCCCCTACATTGAGGTTTATGCAGAGACTGTCAGTTCTTGTTGCTGAAAACATATTAATACTAGTAGAATGACAGGGTAATACCAGTCCTCCATCCTGAAAGAAGTATGGAGACTCACAGAAATTTTCATGCTCTAAAAAGAGTAAAAACACATAAGAAAAAAATCTGGACTCAGGCTTTCATAGTTCATGCATGAAATTTCATATCTTTGAGCCATATATGCATACATATGCACAATATATGGAGTATTACCAAATGATCCACATTCCTGTATTCTCTAAATGCATTTAAGTGTACTGTTTAGGTGTTACAAACAAGAAAACAGTTCTTCATGCTTTTGCTACATCTCGTTTAGATTATTGCAATTCACCGTATGTTCACCTAAAGCATTGTAATCTGTCTAGGCAACACTGTGCTCAAATCGCTGCAGCTACACTCCTCACAAGATCAAACAGGATAGTAAATACGGTTCCAGAGATGTGGGGCTTTATGCACAAAGCATTCACCTGTAAAAGTCTAAATATTACTAAAGGTTCATGGTAAGAGTTCACCACTTCACAAAGGTGCTAGAACCAACTTTAACTAAGGAATTGGAGGAACTCTTAAACTCAGAGGAAGGGTGGGCTCAGACCTTGACTTGGAGCAGAGGCAACTCTCCTATTCAAGTCAACATGGCAGGGTGTACGGAACAGTGGAAGTTTTTATGTGAATTGTTGCCTTTGCAAAGAACGGTGGCCACTGGACCAGGCTAACTTCCACTTTCCAGTTGCAGCCACAGCATCACCTAACATGTTATCAAAGAAATGTGACACACTTTACTGTATTGACACGTGTATTGTCACTGGAGCAACCAACCACAATCACCGTGTTGTTCTGATCTGGCCAAATGACCATGTCATGAGGGTCAACCTCACTGCTGTGGATGCTGTCAGTTTCATGAACAAACTTAATTACTGTATCCAGTTGGCTTACAGGGATCACTGTCTGTCAGTGACCTGATGATAGAAAGTCTGTATGAGATATCATGTTGATATCTTCAGAAAAAGGAGGGTCTTGTGGGTCAGAGGTTTGTCCATACAGTGACAGCAACGCTACTGAAAACTAATACAGCAAAATATATTTGCACACTGCATTAGTGACAATCTTCTGTAACAGGTGGGAGTGCTGGACACTTGCACACATGTCCAGAACTTTAAATTGTCCACTACTGTTGACAAATTCTGTTGTCACCGTTACAAACAAATGCTGGTTTGGAGCAACGGAAGACTTTAAAGTTTCACTTTTTTTTTTCCATCACCAAGAGTGCATTAGTCTCAGACAGAACATAAGCGTGCACCACAGAGTGACTGATATATTGATTTTACAATATACACATGGACATCACATTGGGCATAAAAGTGAGATATAATTTGTTATTTTAGTGCTGCACTAACATATAGAAGTGGAATTGTGACAGCTGTGTGTGTGTAGCATCTAGCATGGCAGCTGACACACACCAGAGGAGACAGAGTTTTAGGACCAGGAAGACTAGAGAGCAATATCATTGATAATAATAACAATTACACTGGCACATCCCTGACTCATAATGTTAACCCGATTACGAGGCAGAAGCCATGTTAAGTCATGTCCTAATGTAAAAAGTGACACGCCGTTTATTTTTAGAGGAGATCAGAGAGTTAGGAGCTGCTTTTATCCCTCAGATGTTTTGTGAATACCAGCCCTGGTCTTTGCCATTAGAGCCCCATTGTTTTGGAAGGACCTGCTGGAGGAGATATGGCTCATTGTCCACTTTTCAAAGTCTCTCTGTCCTGTCATTACTGTCTCTCTCCACTCTGACTGTCTAATAAAGCAGAAATGGCCACAAAATTTCAAAAAGACTCGCTTGTCGTGACTTTTTTATTTTGTGTTCTCTTCCATGGAACAGTCAGCTTTTACATTTGTTGCTCAGGCAAGCAAAATATGTGGTATGTGGCTTCCCACTGCTAATGCTTTGTCCTTTACACTTGTTGTTAATAACAGCAAAACAATATGACTTGTAGCCTATATGTATCATGAACTATACTTGCCTTCCTCTCCTGTTGCTTGACCTGATACTTGTAGTTCCTTTAAAAATATCTGTACAGTCTCTATAACAGTGTGGATGGTGATAGCCACTAGATGGTGCTCAAGTGTCAAAAAATAACACAGCATACCTTTAAAGAGATCCATTAATTGAATCACCCCTCCCACTTCACAAATATGTCCATCCATCTTGCCCTTCCTCCTTACCTGTGTGACTGAATAAGTCCCGAATGAGGCCTGGAGGCCCGGTCTGGAGGCCTGGCCAGGTGGTGGCACCACCAGGAGGCTCTGGGAGAAGGAGAACGGGCTGGAGTTGGAGAAGAGTGGCCCCAGATCAGCCTGGGACAGGGGCAGGAACTGCCAAGGAGGGGGAACAATTGACATCTGGACAGGCAGGGAGAGAGGGAGGGGAGGCTGGGGGTAGGATGGCGGGACTGGAGGGGAGAGACAAGAAAAGAGATGGAGTATAAAAGAAGGGATTAAAGACTCAGGTTTATTAGAAAGCCAAAGACTCTCCAGCAAAAAAAAAAAAAAAAAAAAAAAAAAAAAAGATTAGTTTAGAATAAATAGAAGAGCTGGGTAACAAAAGTACAACATATGAAACAAGTCTATTGTTCACCTCTGCACTTTTCACATGGAAAGACATTGATTCAAATAAAGAGAAAAAAGAACTAGAAAAGGTCTATGAGTCAGTAGACCTGTTTCACAGCAGTCGCTTTGACATAAATTAGCAGGTAAACACATATGTTACTAATGACATTTATTAAAGTTGTGTTCCACTGAAGTGGACCAGGACCCTGGTTCTGTTAGACCTAAATGGAACAGAACCTTCAATGCCTGTATTTGCCTGCTATTCATATCAAAATGGCTGCTTTGAAGAGGCTTTATAACAGGCACTCACCTGCAGTGAAAATCCACAACAGCAATAACATCCCAAGCCCTCTTCTGCCCCACCACACATTGCACCAGCTTACATCTCCCATCACCGCAGCCCTATGGGGGAAGAACATAGGCTATTACAGGACCTGTCACAACAGCCTCTAGGCCAATGCCATGCATATATGCTTATTGTGTGGGTGGAGGCTTTGCAGTTGCATCACATTTGCAGCTGCATCACAAATCTCCAAGCCACCACATCTCACATCATCAGTGGTGAGTAACAGCCAGCATAATGGAGATAGCTGAAAAAATACTGCTGTGGCGGATTTCGTAACATCATCAGTAAGGGTAAATAATCTGATTATATGGATGCTTTCAAATTCAGATCACTGATCAGATCATAAACTGTTTTGTCTTTAGCCTCGTGTTTCCCAAATAGTGGTTGAGTTGTAGTTAAGACAAGTCCACTCACTGATCCATAACAAACTGGAGCTCCTGGGGTTCTAAGTTCTCAAAGTCCTATGTTCCCAGGGTCCTCCTTTGTTCCCCAGTTTGATATTTTGTTAACACACATTTACTCTAACCCTAACACTAACCCTTACCCACATAGAATCCTGAGAACACAGGACTTTGGGAACACAGGACCCTGAGAGAGCACATACAGTACAGGCCAAAAGTTTGGACACACCTTCTCATTCAATGCGTTTTCTTTATTTTCATGACTATTTACATTGTAGATTCTCACTGAAGGAATCAAAACTGTGAATGAACACATGTGGAGTTATGTACTTAACAAAAAAAGGTGAAATAACTGAAAACATGTTTTATATTCTAGTTTCTTCAAAATAGCCACCCTTTGCTCTGATTCTGCTTTGCACACTCGTGGCATTCTCTCCATGAGCTTCAAGAGGTAGTCACCTGAAATGGTTTTCACTTCACAGGTGTGCCTTATCAGGGTTAATTAGTGGAATTTCTTGCTTTATCAATGGGGTTGGGACCATCAGTTGTGTTGTGCAGAAGTCAGGTTACTACACAGCCGACAGCCCTATTGGACAACTGTTAAAATTCATATTATGGCAAGAACCAATCAGCTAACTAAAGAAAAACGAGTGGCCATCATTACTTTAAGAAATGAAGGTCAGTCAGTCCGGAAAATTGCAAAAACTTCAAATGTGTCCCCAAGTGGAGTTGCAAAAACCATCAAGCGCTACAACGAAACTGGCACACGAGGACCGACCCAGGAAAGGAAGACCAAGAGTCACCTCTGCTTCTGAGGACAAGTTCATCCGAGTCACCAGCCTCAGAAATGGCAAGTTAACAGCAGCTCAGATCAGAGAGCAGATAAATGCCACACAGAGTTCTAGCAGCAGACCCATCTCTAGAACAACTGTTAAGAGGAGACTGCACCAATCAGGCCTTCATGGTCAAATAGCTGCTAGGAAACCACTGCTAAGGAGAGGCAACAAGCAGAAGAGATTTGTTTGGGCCAAGAAACACAAGGAATGGACATTAGACCAGTGGAAATCTGTGCTTTGGTCTGATGAGTCCAAATTTGAGATCTTTGGTTCCAACCGCCGTGTCATTGTGAGACGCAGAAAAGGTGAACGGATGGATTCCACATGCCTGGTTCCCACTGTGAAGCATGGAGGAGGAGGTGTGATGGTGTGGGGGTGTTTTGCTAGTGACACTGTTGGGGATTTATTCAAAATTGAAGGCACACTGAACCAGCATGGCTACCACAGCATCCTGCAGCGACATGCCATCCAATCCGGTTTGCGTTTAGTTGGACCATCATTTATTTTTCAACAGGACAATGACCCCAAACACACCTCCAGGCTGTGTAAGGGCTATTTGACCAAGAAGGAGAGTGATGGAGTGCTGCGGCAGATGACCTGGCCTCCACAGTCACCGGACCTGAACCCAGTCGAGATGGTTTGGGGTGAGCTGGACCACAGAGTGAAGGCAAAGGGGCCCGCAAGTGCTAAACACCTCTGGGAACTCCTTCAAGACTGTTGGAAAACCATTTCAGGTGACTACCTCTTGAAGCTCATCCAGAGAATGCCAAGAGTGTGCAAAGCAGTAATCAGAACAAAGGGTGGCTATTTTGAAGAAACTAGAATATAAAACATGTTTTCAGTTATTTCACCTTTTTTTGTTAAGTACATAACTCCACATGTGTTCATTCATAGTTTTGATTCCTTCAGTTAGAATGTACAATGTAAATAGTCATGAAAATAAAGAAAACGCATTGAATGAGAAGGTGTGTCCAAACTTTTGGCCTGTACTGTATGTAGAACTGGGGAACATAGGACCCTGTGAAAATAGGACCCTTTGCCATGTTCCCATGATTTGCCATATAAATTTGGGGAACATAGGACCCTGGGAACATAGGAATGACTCCACATAACATTTGCTAGATAATTAGCTATCTATTTTAGAGAAAAATTGTATAAGCAGCTAGTTATGCTAACCTCTCCTGGATACTGAATAGCATATACTATGCTGCTGAGAATATTTTACTTGAAGCAGTTTTGCTTTAAATAACATATGTTTGGACAGCTAATGAAACACTTTGGCTAACAAGCAACTATGATACAGAGAGACTGCTTAATGACTGGAGAGTCGCAACATATATTGTGTATATTGTGTATTAAATTGTACTTGGAAGTCAGAAAAAAGGAAAATCTCCTACATGGAAATGGTCCATGGAATGGCTGTTCAAAGTGGAATTCCCAGTTGGAAACTCAGGCAAGATCGATGTAGTTCAAGCTCACCACATAAAGTCACATCCGCATGGAGGTGTACACAGTGAACTCTTTTTCTATCAGTTTATACTTCAGAAAACTGAATTTTAGTGGGTTTAAAATTTATGTTTTGTGTAAATGTGCTTTGTATCAAGATCTGTTTGTAGCTAATGCCACTATATTGTCATAACGTCAATTAGGCAACAGATATTTGTGTTTCAGGACCAGTTCACGTATGAAAGTCTAAGATCTGAACCAATGTTCATGTTTTTGTGTCATTATACATTCAATCTGGTTAGGTTTTGTTTCACATTACAATTCTGGGAACGTGCTAAGAAACTTTCCATGACATACCTATGTCCTGTCGTCATCACCTACGTGGGCTGCTTCTCCCTGTGCTTGACATTGATTGGTTTGTCGACAGCCGTGCGTCTGATGGTGGTCGGTGGGTAGCCCTCTATCACTGTTTGAATTAACAGCAAACAAAAAAATGAATTAACAGATTCATTTCATCGCCGCTATAACAATAACGTATAACATTATTATGATATTGCTACCAGCAGCATCAGCTTAAAGCACAATACTCAAGACTCTTTTGAATTTGCCAAATGAACCTCCTTATCATGCAAAAATGCCTGAAAAGTGTCACTTTTGTCCAGTTGACTTTTTAAAACATCATCTGACCATATTTCAGTTAAAGACCCCATGAAATGGTCTCTTACTTTCTCGATTTGATGTATTTCCTGTTGAAACTGGATGTTTGGGAGGGACATGGTGCAGCAAAGGATCATTCACTAGTGCAAACCAACAGGACAGACCAAACCCATTACCTAACCCAGTAGGATATCAGTTTGGGAGAGAAACACTATTTTATTTTGAAGGGGTAGATGGATGAGAGAAGATTTATGAAGATTTATGAAGGTTTTATTAATTGAAATTTTAATTTACAGCCACTAGTGCAGGATGATGTCATTATTTAAGATGTTCAGTTCTACATGCAGTAGAAGTCACGTGAGGTCATTTCATGGGGACTTGAAACACTTGGTCTCCTCCTCTCCCTGTTTGCTACAGCATCATGTTTCCTTTCTTCTTCCTGTGATTGGTCTGAAAGTCCGAGCCCTCCAAAAAAGTGTTTTCACACTAGAAACTAACTGAACCAGGGTTCAGTTTGCTCCAGACCTCTTTTTGTCGGACCAAGATTTGGCTGTTTGCTCCAGACCATGGTCCAGGGAAGTTTCACACCTGTAACCACGGCTTGGATCAGACTGACAGCTCTGAAAGTCGAAGGCCAACACAAAAGCATGAGAGTGCATGAGTGGACGTCACTGAGCTCAGTTGAATGCAGACACACAACAGTCCTTGACAATCCATTGGCCAGTGTAGTTCTCTGCACCTGTCTGTAATGGAGCTCACTTCCTCCATGACTTCTGTGTGATTTAAGTTAATGTTGGTATGCATGCTGACAGGAAGGTGCACATTCCTCTCGCTCATTTCATCAACATATAAAAGCTAACGTCAATCCATCTCAGGTGGCATCACTCTGAGATGGATTAAATACATTAAATACACTTTCTTTTTCTAATTCCAGAGACCTTCCCTGATTGGCCAAAGCAGCAGCTGGCCAGGTGTAAAAGGTGGAGGAAACTAGCAGACTGGTCCTTGGTCTGTTTCATACTCTGCTGGGAAGTGGAGGGCTCTATGCTGTATTGAAGGCAGCAAAATTTTCCTATTTTTTTTTTGTCTGAAAGAGACCGGATGAGACTGTTTTTGTTCCTTTTTTTTGTAGCTGGCCTGAATAAATGATTATATCTTTCAAAATCTACGCCTGCTTGCTGGTCCATCCTTCCCACAAACACTACCTGCCATCCTCATGCACAACACTGTCCATGACTAACTTCAATAGAGCAACAGTTGATGCTGTGCACGGTGCTAAACACTACAGGACTGGAACATTACAGCATCTGTAGGCTGGAGTGTGTCTATTGGTTTGCACTTTACCTAAAATAATCCAGCCGAGCCTGAGCCAAGCCTGACTGAAGCTAACATAACAATATAATACAACCTTCCTGTTGTTTTTGCTAGCCTTTGTTCCATAAGTGCATGGTGCACACTCTGCCTGATGTCATGATGGTGGACACACAATAAACAACACACAGAATATCATTGTCACCATAATGGTCTGATTTTTCTACAGTCATTATGAAAAATAATCTGAGAATGATCCTACACACACAGGAGTCAGTATGCCCTGTGCAGGCACACACTCCTCAGCTGTAGCTGGCATAACTGCATGCATGATGCTTCACACAAGACGACACAATGTAGTACAACACTGAGCTAAATATATGACGTGTGTGTGTGTGTTCTCTGTGTTCTATATATTGTATGTGTGTGTGTGTGTGTGTGTGTGTGTGATCCCACCTGACAACATGACCCAGAAAATACCATAAAGCCCCCCCCCCACACACACATATAAAACATAACACACACTTCCCATGTCAAAACCTCATCCTCTCTCAATTTTCTCTACCTTGACACGTGCGCACACACACACACACACACACACACACACACACAAACACACACACACACACACACACACACATAAAATGCAAGGTAGACACATTCCACATCACGTTCCTTCAGCACCCCTTTCTTTTTGTCTGTTTTCTCTCTCTCTCTCTCTCTCACACACACACACACACACACACACACACACACACACACACACACACATCCTTTTACCCACCTGTATGTGTCTGTTTCAGCTCCACATCACATCCTCAGCCCCTGAGGTCATCTTGTAGGCTCTCTCTGCTGGTTTCCAGTGGATGCCTCAGTCCTCGCTCAGGGTGCTGAGTGCATCGTGGCTTTCAGCAGATTTTTTTTTTAAATGTTGATGAGCAAAACACAAAATTATATCCCCCAGTCCAAAAACAAAACAGCTCTAGGACTCTTGTTTTAGCCTTTTCTGTCAGTTTGCCTCCCTTCTTGCTTTTTTTTTCGTTGGTCTACTGCAGCTGCAAACCTCCGCTCTCTTTCCTCTCCTCTCTCCTCTCTCTCTCTCTCTCCCCCTCTGTCTCTCTCTCTCTCTGCCTCTCTCTCTCTCTCTCTCTGCCGGATTCACACAATACGGATTTGTTCGTTTAAAACGATAAATAATCCTCTCTCTTTCTCTCCCTCTCTCTCTCTCAGTCTGCGCCCCCCTCCCTCTTTACAATTTCTTTATTTCTTCATTTTTTCCTTTCTTCCTCCCCCTCTACTTCCCATCTCTCTGTTTCACTTTTTTTTGTCCATCCTTCTCTGTGTACCATTTCAAAGTGCTTTATCAGCTTTGCCATTAAATTAAATATATATATATATTTTTTTACTGCCATTGTTCAGTGTGTATGTGTGTGTGTCAGTGTCTAGATGGTATGGGAGATATCAGTGTTTATGGAGAAAACTCTCTCTCTCTCTCTCTCTCTCTCCAGCCTCATATATTTCACAGTGGGTGTGTATTAAGCTGATAATGTGTAATTTCAGGCTTAGCAGTGAAAGCCAAGCGCTTGTCAGACCAGTCAAATGTAAACGCTTTCGACCACAAATCCCATATTTAACATTGTCAGCTGGACTCAGACAGGCACGCTCCACATTGCCGCTTTATTTTAGTGTCTGTCACGTGTCACACGACTGTAACTGTGATGTGCATGTGTGTCACATTTTGAAAATATAGCTATATATAGAAAAAAACTCATCTACGACCAATCTAACCTAATGGCTCCCTCTGCATCCTTTGAGCCACTCTTTCTCTTCCTATAATGTGGCCGTCCTCCAACCTGGTGTCCCTTTGGCTAAAGCATCCATGTGTCCCCAGTGGACACGGAGACAGGCTTTTTGAAAACTCAGGTTTTTCTTTCCACTTTGACTTTCTGACATTTTTGGTCTCTGCAAACTTGTGGAAAGCGCTTTTCTTTTGAAAAGGCTGTTTTGTTGTTGTGGTATGGACGGTGACAGTGAGACAGTTTGACAATGCTGACCACTTTCCCTCTTTGCACATGCTCACAGCGGGACACTGACCTCACACGGGCGCCTCTTTGATGAGCAGTTATTTTCAACAACTTGCATTCATTGGTCACTTGGTCCTTGTTTATAATGTTTATATGGCTCTTTGGTACTTATTATCTGTATATACTGTTTAGAGTGTAAATTATGCTTCATATCTTGCTATCCACTTTGCTGCTGTAATATGTGAAATTTCCCCACCGTGGGACTAATAAAGGAATATCTTATCTTATCTTATCTTTTAGGAGGAGCTCGACCTCCTCCTCTGTCCAAGCGAAACACTCACCTTGTTTTTATCATTCCTCTGCGTTTGCCCTACAGTTTTGGATGCCGTTAAGATATTTTCACTGCATTTGCATCTGTAGCTAACTCTGGAATGTCAGCAAACCACCCCTCCTCACTCCTTCGCTTCTTTGCACGTGATTTGCACGCAAAAACGCAGACGTTGCTGCGTTCTTGTGGACAAAGATATTTTCAAAAACACTTCCACGTGGATGGAGTTTTTTTTTTTTTTTCTTAAACACATAAATAAAGTCAGATTAAAAAAAAAAAATTATCTGTTTCTGAAATGACTCACTCATTCACTGTTCACTACATCTTACAAAGGCATGTGTAAAATCTATGGGCAATGACCAAAAAAAAAAAAAAAAAAAAAAAGCAGGCAATGAAACAGCAGGTTGAAACAAAGTCTGGTAATGACTAAAGATTTTGCAAAATAAATTACAAATAAAATGTTGAAAATCTAATAGTGTGTAAGTGTGGTTTTGTCACCCAAGCAGGCAGTAACCATCCAGCGCTCCTTCCAGTAAAAATCCCACTTGCATTAATGGAATTAAGTGGCTTTCACTAACACACACTTTGGAGGGCTGTTCCTCTGCTTGGCTGAAATTTGCAGAATAAGCTGTTTAGTCTCCTCCTTTTTGAAGAGGCTGTTTCCCTTGGCAGGGACACATTTATGCACCGAAAAGCTGAATTCCAGCTGACAAGTACTCGCATGCTGACTTCATTTACATATGTGTCGTTATCGTCCCGTGTAAACAGTTCCTCCTCTGTGATGTCTGATATGGAGGGAGCTAAGCAAGAAAACCGGAAGAGTGGATGACTGAAAGAATCAGGCTGCATATTCAACGGTGGGAGAAGTCCCATTCATTTAATTGGTTTTATCCTGCTCTCTTCTTCCACTCATATCAGTCTCTGTATCCCCTCTATCCTGCCCCCCCCCTCTCTCTCTCTCTCTCACATGCTCAATCCCTCTCTCCCATCCTCTGTCTCGGTGGCAGAAGTGTATGTGCGTGTGTGTGTGTGTGTGTGTGGTGAGAGTAGTAATAGAGCAGCAGAAGGGGCTTAGAGGACAATTGAGCTGACACTGAGAGAGGAGCTTAACATGAGAGAAAAAAAAAAAATACAAAAAAAACCCCCAAAGCATTAAAATATTACTAAGCAGACCTGTGCTTACCTACAGTGGCACAGTTTCAGATACACCGGCCTCGTTTATTCAACACGGACGCCTCCATCATTAGATTAAATTACACTGGATTACATTATGTTACGTGAAACTTTGATGAGCTCTGGTGAATTCAATTATTTTGGAAGCAAATAAAAGGACACAGCAAATACATATAGATTATAAATAAAAAATGAGCAAATGAGATGACGCTGAATATCCACAACTGCCAGGTAGCACTACAGAATGATATGTAGTGCTACATAAATGAAAAATTAAAGACATATAGTATTAAGCGTCATGAAGAGAAGGGAGCATTAGCATATACAGAGACATGACATTAAAGGATAAGCTGCAGTGCATTTTGCCATGTTTGCAGGCATGTTGTCACGTGTGGGCCACAGGAGCAGGTTGTGCTGGAGAGTCCTTTAATAACCTAAACTAGAAAATAAAGAACGCAAAGAATGCTAGGAATACACACACACAGCAACGACAGTGACCACACAAAGAACTGAACTGAAGATGGGACTTAAATACACAAGGAACGAATAAGGTGACAAGACCCACCCGGGGAAGAGGCCAAGTGTCCAAAAACAAGCGTCAGTCAATTCAAAAGCATGACACGTGTTGTGCAACCCAGTCGCCAAAATAAAATGTTGCCATCTTATGTTTCTGCAAACCAACAAAATGTCAAAAATATAATAAATAATAATAATAATAAAACTTTATTTGTATAGCACCTTTCATACAAGAATTGCAGCTCAAAGTGCTTCACAATAAAAAGAAGAACATTTGAAAACATTAAATAAAACATTAAAAAGAATAAAACACAGCACAGGGTGGAATTAAAAAGAAAAGGCTAAAAATTGAAATAAAATTTGAAATAAAACAAAAGATGCAAATAAAACAATAAAAGACAACAGTGTGGAATAAAATAGGAGCTAGTTAAAGGCTAGAGCGAAAAGGTGGGTCTTTAATCTTCTTTTAAAGATGTCTAGTGAGCTGGCTTCCCTGATGTCTAAAGGTAGTGTGTTCCAAAGCTTAGGGGCGTAAGTAATAAAGGCGGCATCCCCAATTTTCTTTCGACTGTTGTAGGAAACCAATAAGCCAGCAGCAGATGATCGCAGTGTTCTTTGGGGTGCATAGCCAATAAGGGAATTAATATGTATATTATGTTAATATGTTACATATCAACAATTACACGCCCGACGGTTAACATTGTGAAGGCTAGCTCGGGTTACCTTGAAAAATGCACGCCCATTTGTAATGTTTCCCATGAGATTATTCAAGTAACATGTTCTAAATACTTGGATTACTTGCCCATTTGTCTGAGCCAGTCTGAATGTAGTTAAGTTTTTGGGTATCACTGTGTTTCTGTCTTCTGACAGAAGTTATGCATTTACACAAAACACAAATGTGGTGTGTTTTGTCCTGCAGCTAACACTGCTGGAAGAAAAACGGCACCCACCAGAGAACAAAGTCTTCGGTTTTCCGTAGCCTTTCTCACGCTGCCAACGTGTGTGTGTTTCTGTCTCAGTATTTTTTGCCACTTGTCAGAAGCAGCGTAGCACTTTGACAGGATAAGGAGACAAGTGAGAGAGAGGGAGAAAGGATATAATCCTCATGGTCAAGAGACAACAATCATAAATCACAAGACCTCCCAGGGACAAAGACACAAATTAGGGGAGGAAGGAGCCCACCCTCTGGAAGCTGTCTGAGGATCAGCTTTAAGCTTCATATGCTTTGCACAGCTGCAAGTGTGTATTTCTGTGTTGGTGAGCGGTTACATTATTTAGTATACATAAACCTTAACATTTTGCATTCAGGACATTTTGAATCGGTTTATCTTTTGATTCATCTTTGGGCCATCACAGAAGAGTTATCCTGTAATCACACGTAGATTTAGGTTCATCCACTTTTGCAGGTGCAGTGCGCGCGCACACACACACACACACACACATTGCACCTGCATGAAAGCGTCAATACTTTGCATCAGTGATCTTTGAGGGTATTACTGCTATAGTATTCACCTGAGCTGGATGCAATAATCCAGTGAGATTACACATGTGCGTGCACTGATAGCAGTGTTTCTGCTTTGGCATGAGCACCTGTGGTGATTACATGCTGGCAGATGGACTGGATGTGTCCTTTAGGTTTAAACACCTTTTAAACACGCAGGCTCAAACATAACACTACATTCTGTTTTACACCTCTCTCTCTCTTCCATCTTTTTCTGTCATTCTCTTGCAGCTCTCTCAGTTCATCCCTCCCTCTCTCCCTTCCTCTCCCTCTCTCTCTCTCTGCAGCAGTTATGTTAGAATAATATTAGAATCACTACAAATTGCCCAGCCCTGCCAAAATGACCGTGCCTTCTTTTCCTGCTCTCTTTCTCTCCCTCCATTTCTCCTCTCTTGCGGACTTTTCCTGCTTTTCCGTAACTTTCTCCCTCTCTCACTTTATTTCACTTTCTCTGCACCTCTTTCCCCTTCCTTCTTCTCTCTCCACATTCATTTCCCTCTCTGTCAATCCCTGGTAGATAATCTGCCGCTGTAATCTGCAGTCATCTGTCATTGTTTCACTGGACGGGACATTTGCAATGAGGCCAGATTATCATCTCATACTGTGACCTGCTGATGAGAGGACAAGGCAAAATACACCCACTCAAACACAGATGGATACGCACGCACGCGCACACACACACTCACACACACACTTAAACGTGTGCATTTACACATAAGCACAGATAGACAAGAGAGTTGACAGGATGAAGTGTCACCCACAAGTATGCAGCATTCACAGTAGAAAAGCACATACACACACACTCACACACACACACACTTCAAAAGAAAGTTTAGGAGTTCTGGCAGGTTCCACACCGTGACAGTATGTTTTTGTGAGGAGACCTGCACTGTCAGCGATTCTTTCTCCTGACCCAGAGCTCAGTTTAAGGGGTTTGGGTGGTTTCATCTGTCAGATTTGAGACTTTTTTAGGCCATTTAATTTTTTTGCCCCACCTATATGCCACTGTGTGAAGGTGGTGGGGGGGAAAAAAACTTTTTCAGTCTGTATGTACACGTTTTTAGAGCATGTGCACACATTTTTAATGTGTTTATGAACATTTTGAATGTGTGTGTGCGCATTTTTCAGTGTTTTTGCCCTAATCGGCCCGCCGTATTAGAGAACATTTTTCTCATGACCCAGAGCTTAGTTGGTGGATGGATTGTTGTCTGATGATGTCCATGCAGTGAGGACATAGGGGCGTGTTGGTGGGTTGTAGCTAAGCTAAATTACCGTAGCTAAGGTAGGTTAGGCGGAGTTTTTGGGGGAGGGGAAGCCGTGCACAGTGCGTGTACACAAAGCATGATGAGACTGAGATGGCTACACTTCCTTGAAGTGCTCGGCTGTTTGATTTGTCCCCCTCAGATTTTAACACATGAGACTAGACTGCTAGGAGCAGCCCAGAACACTGGATTTTTTTTCTCCATGCATTTAGTTTGGATTGATGTGTATAATAACGGTTTGTAAAACTATGAAGGGAATTCTCTACAGAAGCTTTAACCCTTTGATGCATGAATTATGAAAGCCTGAGTCCAGATTTTTTTCTTATGTGTTTTTACTCTTCTTAGGGCATGAACACTTTGGTGAGTCTCCATACTTCTTTAAGGATGCAGGACTGGTATTAACATGTCATGATACTAGTATTAATATGTGTTCAGCAACAAGAACTGACAGTTTCTGCATAAACCTCAATGGAGGGGAGCAGCAGAGAGCACTCTAACAGCTGATATGCAATTCCACCATAGAAACCACTGCATTTAGGAGAAAATGACTTTTACACAGCTGTCCAGTGTAGTAGTCCAGTAATTTTAGGCCAAAATTGGGGTCAACCTAGGACAAATTGCAAGAGAAGCAAACTCAACTGATTTTGTATCCTCAGTTTGTCCTGAGTGAGGGGAAAAAAGTCCCAAGGAATCCCATTGGTGGAAAGTTTTGAAAATCACGTCTAGATGACCATATAATACCAAAAAACACTTTTTAACACACAGGTGAAAGGCTTCAACATTTTACTTTCAGATATCACTATAAAAATTCACAAGTTGGTTACACACACAAAGACAAGAAAAAAAGTCAATTACAAGTTGTTTGAATTATTCTGTTTACACATGCATATCACACATTATCTGATTTGATATGCGCTAATAAGGAATAAATGCCAGAAGAGACATTTAAACAGTGAATTAAAAAGGTTACTATATATATAGTAACCTTGAATTAAAAGGTTACTATATAACAGTGAATTAAAAAGGTTACTATATATATAGTAACCTTTTAATTCACTGTTTAAATGTCTCTTCTGGCATTTATTCCTTATATTCCTTATTAGCGCATATCAAATCAGATAATGTGTGATATGCATGTGTAAACAGAATAATTCAAAGAACTTGTAACTGACCTTTTTTCTTGTCTTTGTGTGTGTAATCAACCTGTGAATTTTTATAGTGATATCTGAAAGTAAAATTTTGAACCCCTTTCCCCTGTGTGTTAAAAACAGTGTTTTTTGGTAATATGTGGTCATAAATAGGTGATTTTCAAAACTTTCCACCAATGGGATTTCCTGGGACTTTTTTTCCCCTCACTCAGGACAAACTGAGGATACAAAATCAGTTGAGTTTGCTTCTCTTGCAATTTGTCCTAGGTTTTTTCATAAAATGACTGGACTATAGTGACCGCTATGCACCTAAGGGTTAAAGGTGTTTTACATCGAATTTTCATAGCAATACTCCATGAACAAATGACACCATCATACATTTTACATTGCGTGCCGCCAAGCCCCAAGTGTCTTTGCTCGTTCCCAGCCGGCTCAGTTGTCATTTTCCCGTCCAAAGTCTTTTGTGTCCATCTGAGCGCCCATGGGCGTGTTGCTCGGGCACATTGTTGCTATACTGCTGTCTTAGGGCAGCTGAAAGTGACTGAGCAACGAAAACCGTGATGCAGGACAAGCAAAAGCTCAAGTTGAGGTCAGGTTCGGACACTAAAAGAAATGCCTGTCGGGTTCAGGACAAAAATATGCAGCCTGAGCGCACTGTAACTGGAATAGCCCTGCCTGCAGCTGTATGGTGCACATTTCCCCTTCGCGTCCTCCTTCATTCTCCAGCCTCTACACACCACAATAATCTGCCTCTGTTCAGCTTGAAAATGCTCTATTCACCTCCTAACAGAGTGACAGTACACTCCACAGCCAGAATACACTCAGCTGTTTAGCCCAGGAGGCCGGGGAAAGCACAACAATAAGCTCTGAATGCAACAATAAGCTTCTGCACTCCCAATAAATGAGAAAAGCGTTTACAAGGACTGGGATAACTTGCCCGAAAGAAGGAAGGAAAATGGAGGATGGAGGGATTGGAGGGAGAGAGAAAGAGAGAGCGTATAATAGGTTGGAGGTGAACGTGGTTATGACAGCAGGAGAAGTGACAGGTGAACGTCAGTTTGGGACAAGGGAAAGAGAGTGACGAGGGTGGATACAAGAAGAGAGGGGGAGAGAGAAACAGGGACGAAGAGAAGAGGGAGAAAATGAAAGACGGAGAGGAAGAAGGCGGGGGAAGAGAGGTGATGTACCGAGAGAGATGGTGTACAAAAAGGAACTGAGAGAGAGGAAGAGCCGAGGAGAAGACGAAAAAAGACCAGAACAAGGCGGGAGTGAACATGTGGCCCCCGTGAGAGCTGCAGAGCCCCCGGGGGCCGCTGAGTAAGCAGGGCTCTAAATGTGAGGAGGCTGCAGGCACCTGGGGGTCAGCGGGAGCACACTGAGCTGTCGGCCACACGCCTCCACTTACCGGGGGATTCTCCTCTGGGAGCTACAGACTGGTGGGACTGGTGGGACCGCATCACAAACCAAGACAGGAGCCTCGTGAGAGTCCACTGAGGAGCCAATAAAGCCACAACATGACAACTGCAGCAGAACCTGAAAAAACAAACTGTGGTGTGGGCGCACATCCATCCAGTCCTCATATAAGTGAAAGTGAAAGTCTGATAAGATATGTTTGTTTCTCAATTGATTGTAATTTTTCCTTCATTTTTTTTTCTTCACATTTTTGTTGTAATTTTGATGTGATTTTATGGTAATTTTCTTTTAACCCTTTATAGGGCAAGTGACTATTTTGGGTAATTTCAGAAATTTTACATATCAGGCCCATCCCCTGTCTCAGTTAGTTCAATAATCATTTGGTCTTCACCCAGCCAATCAGCAAAGATCGCTCTACATCCCAGGTCACATGATTTTGGCATTTGACCAATCTCAATGGCTTTGATTTTCTATTACAAAATGAAAATTTTAGAAATTTTTTAAAAAAGTAATAAAGTCCTGTCATGTTCTCTAATAACAGTCTAGGGTTGTTTTTTTGAATTTCAAAGTATTTCAATGAGTGCCCTATAAAGGGTTAAGTTTAAATATATCACATTTTTCTTTTTTTTTTTTCTAATTTTTTGGTAATGTTTGCAAATCTCCTGTTGTTTGTTTGTTTGTGTCTCTGTGTGTGTTTTATTTATTTGTTTGTTTGTTTGTTTAATTACAGATTTTGTGGTCATTTTTTTGTTTTTGAAAGAATTTATGTTAATTTTCGAAAGTTTCAAAGGGTTCATTGGATATTATTATCATACAAAAATGTATGAGTGATTATTCAACATTATATTTTAATATCACCACTTATTTGACATCAAGTTTGACATCTTGTTAAATATACAGTTACGTCCATAACTATGGACTCAGGCACATTGTGGCTGCAAAAAAAAAAAAAAAAAAAAAAAAAAAACATAACTATTTGAACAGTGACGAAACATTCATAACTTTGCCCTTGTACACCACCACAGTGGATGTGAAATGGACTAATCAAGACGTGATGGAAGTGCAGACCTTCAGCTTTAATTTAAGGGCTTGAACAAAAATATGATATTAACCGTTTAGGAATTACAGCCAGTTTTATACATTGTCACCCCATTTTCAGAGGCTCATAACTACTGGGACACTTGTATAGGTGTGTGTGTGTGTGTGTGTGTGTGTGTGTGTGTGTGTGTGTGTGTGTTCTTATTTTACTTCGGAGGACAAAAAGAGAAACTGGAAAGAAGCAAAGCGAAAGAGGGAAGTGGACAAAAGACAGGCAAAGAAATCCAAATCAGGAAAGAAGAGAATAGCCAGGAGTGTAAGGGCCGAGAGAGAAAATGTGGAAAGAGAACGTGGGAGAGGAGGAGAGAGGGAGAGGTAGAGTGATGTTGTGACAGAAATAACACAAACAGGAAGCTGGTGTCAACGGCAAGGAAACCACACGACTGCACTACGTAACCACCTTCGTCTCTCACTCTCTCCCCCTCGCACTCTGCCTTCGTCTCTCTCCTCCCGAAACTTTCCAAAAGTTTCCATTCACCTACTTCACAGCCTGTAACTGAACTCAAACAGAAAACTTTATTTCTTAGGAAATGAAACACTCCAAATATTTTACAGAAATCGCACGCATAACACAATGATAATCAACAAAGGAAATATGACAATGAATGCCATGTAAAAGTGTAACATCACACAAAACATCACAAGATGTAACAGAATCAATATCCTGTGGATGGCCTCGGTGTAATTTCAAAATATGGCGATGATGATGACGCAATGATGAAGGTGGGGGTGAGAATGTGAGCAGTGGTGTAGTGGTGAGTCAAAAGGAGGGCAGAATAAATATTTTCAGAGGGACTGATTTGGTTTTTTAAACCCATCTGCACACCGAGTTTCAGATGGATTTATATCCACTACATCCATGGAAATATAGATATTGTCATTTTTATGTGATACTACCAATGGAAGCACACACCATGAAAATCAGTCATTATATTATTATTACTGTCTGTATTGTCCCATATTGGCCACCTGTGATGATCCTGAATGATTGGCTCAGTGGTTCATTGGTAAACACATGAAAGTTCCTCTACTCTGCAGCCTGAGAACAGTTCATTCCATTAAAGGCACTTAGACTTGGTGTTTGTCAGAATAAATTACTCATATCTGGTGAGCAGGCGATGGGTTCGTTGAAGCCGCTGGCGCCCCTGGTGGTGAGGATGATGCCGGAGGCGTGTCAGTAGTTGTAGTCGCTGTTCCTGTTGGATGAAGGCTCTCTGCTGGTGCTGACCGTCAGCCGCTCCAGAGCTGCTTCAACAACAGGAAGTTAGCTAACTTCAGCACTGTGCGCCTGATGTGGCGTTTGCGGGGTGTGTGTGTGTGTGTTTGTGTGTGTGCATGTTACCAGGGTATGACAGTCTCTTGTCTCCATCGTTGTTCTGAGCTGCAGCTTTCCCTCGATGGTAGGAAACTGAGAGAGAGTGAGAGAGGCAGGGTGGACAGGCACAATGATTCAATGTTTCACACACACATACAAATATATGTATATGTGCATATATATGTGTGTGTGTGTGTGTTTTTGTGTGTGTATGTATGTGCATATGTGTGTGTGTGTGTGTGTGTGTGTGTGTATGTGCATATATGTATGTGTGTGTGTGTATGTGTATGTATATGATTATGATGCATATGCGTGTGTGTGTATGTGTGTGTGTGTGTGTGTGTGTGTGTGTGTATGTGTATGTATATGATTATGATGCATATGCGTGTGTGTGTATGTGTGTGTGTGTGTGTGTGTGTGTGTGTGTGTGTGTGTGTGTGTATGTGTGTGTGGCATAAAATAACTTGAGTAAGAATTTTAAAAAATTAAAAAAGAAAACATGAGAAAAACCCATGGCCATGTCCAATTCTATCCAAATATTTGTGTGTGTGTGTGTGTGTGTGTGTGTGTGCGCGTGTGTGTGACTCACCACTCTGACTCTGTGTAGGTCCAATCCAGCGGCTCTGTCTCCTGTCTGACACTGTGTTGAAAAAGACAACAACAGTTTTCACAAAACCAAACTATTAAACATACTGCATAGTGGAAATATTGCAACTGTGCGTTAACAATCAACAGGAAAATCCGTCGGTTTCCTTCATGATGTGAAGCTGCTGATTTGTAGGTTCGTAGAAGTCAAACTAAAGTTAGTTCAAATCATTTAGCTGCAGTCAGTTTTGTGTGAAGGTTTCTTTTGGTTTGGTCGCTGACAAAATGTTTAATGACCGGTTCAGTCCTCTGGAAGAACTCCGTGATTAGATTCTGTGCTGATGTAACTGGCAGTTTTTGCAAACAGACGCCTTTGTCTGGATTTAAGACAATATTCTGCAGAGATTCCTTCTTCAACATAATCTTTAATCTGGCACTAGACTTAATCTGAATATGAAGCAGTTTTCAGGTCAGAACATACTGCACATTGTGTGCAAATGTGTGAGCATATGCATGTATGTGTATGGGAATGTGTGTGCGTGTGTGTGTGTGTGTATGGGGGGGTGGTAACAATGTGTGTGTATGTGTTGCATGTGTTTTTATGCAGGGATTAGAGCTCGTACAGGCATGTGTGCCTGACTGCAATGCAAGCACGTGTATGTGAAAGAGACAGAGAGGAAAGAAGAGAGTGGAGCATGTGTGGTTGTGTGTGTGTGTGTGTGTGTGTGTGTGTGTGTGTGTGTGTGCACCCACATCTTCTCTGCAGGGCTTTGACTGTAGGCTTGGCGAAGCGGATGAGCAGAAGAGCCACCAGCAGCAAACACAACAGAGCTGTTGCTACTTTGTAGCCTCCAGACCCCCCCTTTGGTTCTGGAGTCACCGAGGACTCCTTTAGATCTGGACACACACACACACACACACACACACACACACACAGATTTGAGCCACATGGGAAAATAAGTTGTCATGGATGTAATAATAAGGACACAGTCCTCCTCCAGAACACACAGTTCACTCTTCTCCATGTTGACAATAACTTCTGTTGTATTATTATTTTCCATGAGATCTGATGGCTGTTTGATGGCCTGTTTGCTGGGGAACAAGATGCAAAGAGTCATAAGTAGTCATCAGTCTGCTGGGCAGGAGGTAATCCTGCTTCAAAGAGCAAATCAGCACAGCATCACCCAGGGCAGAGAATCTGTGCTGCACTTCTCTGTTTTGGTGCAACTGTCAAGCATGTTGCACTTGCAGCTCCGTCCAGATGTCACAGCAGGCATCTTGCTTGACTACACTCTATTTGTATGCCAAATGCGGTGGCGGTGCACTGGATAAGCAGAGAAACAGCCGGGTCATGCATCGCTTACCCCACTTGAACAAGGTGGCACGCTGCGTCACGGGGAAACATGAAGCTGCTGGGTGCGAGCAAGCTGCCCTCACAGAGGAGACTCTTCCAATGTCCTCTCTGACGACGTGCTTTTGAGAATCTGTTCCGAAAACCGGGACTACAAACACAACCTGTCCCATTTGTGTAGCTGTCAGAGTTGGTTCCATACTAAACTACTGAATGATATCTGTCCCATTTTAATTCAAAATGATGGGAGGGGCTAAGGCCACCCCTGCCAAGTGGACCTGGGGCCGGATTCTCCAAAGGTTCTTAAGATTAAAATTTCTTCTTAAGTTCCACTTTTTTTCTTAAGTTTGGGTTTAAGAAGAATCTTAAGATATTTTCGAATTCACAAACAAAATATCTTAAGAATCCAAACAAAAGATCTTAAGAATGTTCTCAACTTTATTCTTAAGATTTTTCTTAAGAATAAATGGGATTCTTGAAAGAAATTATCTTACTATTTTTCTTAAATAGTATCGTAACTTTAAGACAGGTAAAGGTCGTCTTAAGTAACCACACGCTGTGTGAAGGTAAGCTATTTTTCAAACATCTTTGATTAATTTAGAGCCAAATTTGATTATATAACATAGATTAATGTAGTAGGCTAATACCTTAAAAATTTTACATTGTATATGTTAACATAGTGATAATCATTATCTAAACTGTAATTCAGCTTAATATCTAAACCAGTATTTAGACACATATAGGCACATATATTGTTTCTGAGTCTATATGAGGACATTTTGTTTAGCCACCAGTCACCATTCATGTGTCAATTATATTTAGATTCCATTAACTCATAGGTTAGTAATATCGCCGCTGTCCAATACAAAGTATGTATCTCAATTTTTGAGAAAACACTTTTATAACATCAAATCAAAGTTGAGACTATAATGGATATTGTTTTGTTGTATTTTAGATGGAACTGCTGTGGTTTGCAGCTCGAGGCTGTTTGTTTACATAAAGGTAGAGAGTTGAGAAGTTCGTAAGTGGAAAAAATTAAGAAGTTCTTAAGATAATGTGCAGTTCTTAAGAAAATAATGGGGAATAGCACTTGAGAACATTCTTATGAACTTCTCATTTTTTCCTCTTACGAAACGTCTTAAGATTATTAGTAAGAACTTTTTGGAGAATCTGGCCCCTGCTCAGAGTTGTTGGTTTTGAACAGCTCATGGGAACAGGTTTTTCCTTTTCACACGAGCCAAACCTAGTCGGGACAGAGTAAAACATATTCATCTGAAACAAACTAGCCAAGT
The DNA here is from genome assembly GCF_902150065.1 of Myripristis murdjan. Classification (NCBI taxonomy): domain Eukaryota; kingdom Metazoa; phylum Chordata; class Actinopteri; order Holocentriformes; family Holocentridae; genus Myripristis; species Myripristis murdjan. The sequence continues at coordinate 38,461,502 of NC_043980.1, forward strand.
GAGCCGCAACAGACCAGAATAATCTGGAATGTTGTGGAATCTCAGGTTGCTTTCAGACTGGAAAGCGCCCTGAGATTCCATAACATTTCCAGATTATTTTGGTCCGACCACACCCCAAAAACCAGCACGCTGTCTAACTGTCCGGCTTTTCGTCTTCCCAGGTCCAGGAACAGAGAGGGTCTTGCAAGCCCCCTGTTCAGGTTTAAACCAACATAAACCCAGTCCACCTGTGGCACATCCAGCCTCCATCCCAAGTGGTTTGAGTATTGACGGCAGGACACTTGGTCACTAAGCCGCTGTGTTGTTCCTCAGGTCCTCATCGTGTTCATGTGAGAAACTCTATCACAGCCTCCTTAAAGGACAGGTTTCCCTCTTTTAGGTCCTAGTTACAGATTATTGGGCATCATCCTCAGACACAGAGATCATCATTTCACCAGTCCTGATGTTGATGCGCTGCAGGCTCCCACTCACGTTCAGTTGGACATTGTGAATGGCTTCGAAAAACCTTATCAGTCTCAGAAAGTACTTACAAACAGAGAGAGCATTCTGTATTTTAAAATACAGAACACATTCTGTACTCTATATTTTGTCCACAGTTATGGACTCAGACTAGCTAGAGCATGAGAGTTTACAGTTTGAGAGGTAGTGCTTAGTTTGTAAAATTAAATAATGCTGTTCCAAAGAGAGCAGCTCTGTTAACTGAATGATCGGTTTGCAAACTCTTTTTCTTTTCCCATTTCAGAAAAGCAATATTACCTTTTCAAAACCAATTACAATTACCCAGCTGTAGCAAATCGATATCAGGATCAATACTGAATTGATCGGTGAGATGATGATGTCTGCGTCTGAGGATGATGTCAGATAATCTGTACATAGGACGTAGGTTCCAAAATAGCAAACCTGTCCTTTAATCAGCGGCAGTGAGGAAGTATCAGTCAAATCCTTGCTAACTGTCAACGTGTGTTCAAACATGTATACATCTCATGTGCTTCTGCTTTACGGTAAACACAGAACATTTGTCAGATTTTGTAAAATAACAGATTTTCTCCACTGCACACATGAACATTTAGATGCTGCTGAACTGAAATCCTAATTTTAATCTTCATTCCAACACCAAGTCTGCACCTTTAACCTTCTGAAACCTAAACGCAGTGCCGGCTTTGGCCCACATGAAGATGCATTTTTTGAGTGTGTGTTTTTGTTTTACTGTCAATTTCATCAGCCAGCGTAATACGAGAAAAGCCGGGGGAAAGGCATTGTAGTGGACAGGTGCAGTGCAGAGAGGCAGCAATAAAAGCTCAGAAACAAAGTCAGAGAGACAAAGATGGAGACAAAATTAAAAAAAAAAAAAGAAAAACGTACATTTCAGGCACTTTAAAGTTCTTATTCAAATCAAACACATCATCTGAAGTTCTCAAATAGGGGTACGCGTACCCCTATTTGAATGTAATTTCAATGTAATGAAATAATAAGTTCAATAAAAAATGTAAATGTAAGTTTGATAAAGCACGTTTTATATTCCCTCTGGGTTTCCTGAAGGTGTCAGATGTGTGTGTTTGTGGTTTCAATCTGCTGCCGTGGGCCTCGAGCGAGGACGTTTGTTCACTCTGAGCGGGAAGACGAGACAAAACAAATCCAGAAAGAGGATCAGAGGTTGAAGTGTAGCAGCGATACAGCTGGAAACAAGGAGGAAGAAGAGAAGAAGAAGCAAAAACAGAAACAAGAGAATCTGCTCAGCATCAGGTTGTTGTTTCACACTGATGGAGCTGGACTGGACTTCTGCATAGAGGATTTTTTTTTATACCTTTTTTTTTTTTTTTTTGCAGGGGGGTACTTGACTGAAAAAAATATTTCATTATTGAAAAAGTTTGAAAACCACTGCCTTAAAAGCTAATTTGACAAGAAAATGGCCAAAACAATGTATGAATCTGCTTACACAGAGCCACATTCACAAAGTAAACCAACCTCCACAGTCCACCGTCAGCGTTCGGCAGCTGACAGGCTCCTCTCCTTGATCCTCAGAGACCCTCAGCCCCTCTATCGTCTCCTCACCTTCTTTCCACTTCAGGTTGCCTCTACATCCCTTCATCCGCTCACACACACCCGACAAGAGATGTTGGATTTTTTCCAAATTATCATGACAGAGCGGCAAGGTGGAGTTCGGGGAGGAGAGACGGGACAGGACGACGTCTCCTTTACAGGTTTTGCCCTTCCACTGGACTCTTATGAAGCCCAGGGAGAGCTTGGGGGTCTGGGGGGTTGGGGTCGTGGGCTTGGCATCGAGGCAGGAACAGGGACTAGAGGTGCTGGTCTGGTAGAGAGGTGTGGTGGCAGTGGTCTGATTGATGATTGGTTCTGGGGGAGAGACAACAGATAGATTGAGCATGGAATATACTCAGGAAAATATATGGGGTTACTTCAAATCTAAAATGGAACATCGGTGGAATCCACGCGGTCACAGTCCTGTTTCTAGTGGGACGAGCTGTTTCTGTAAGAGCATTTGAGTTTTTAATGAGGAGAAAAATGAATGCACTAAATTTATATCTCACGCTGAAATGTTAAAAAAAAATACTTCAGATGATCCAATGTGTGTGTGAGTAGGTTGATTTCCTACAGTCCTTTTTGTTTCCCAGCATCTCGCAGATGAACGCAAAATGTAACAGAATGGTGGAGGACAACGGAACAGAGCTGGGATTAGATTACAAACACCCCGTCTTAACTACCAGGGAGTCTAACCTGCCACTCGATATGCAAACACACACGGCTCATTCAGAGAACAGTGGGTTTTAATCTGTTAGCCTCAATTAAACTAAGCTAAACAAAACTTCCACAAACAGCCCGCCAGTTCAGAAGAATTTGTGTTGCGTAATTTTAAAAAGCACCATTATTTCGGTAAAAGCCACACAATTGCCACTCAGTAAAATTTAATTCAGCAGCACATTATAATCATCTCTCTCTTTTTTTTTTTTTTAAACCTGCTGGTCCAGTTGGCGTGTTCATCATTACATCATTCTGCCGCTTTGTTCAAACCAAACTTTATTTTCAATTGTAGTGGAGATCCCAAGGTTTCCAAAGATACCAGATATGTCCTGCTGAATTCCAGGGAAATGTGTCTAAAAAGATGCACAAGACATCTTTTCTATTTGATGTGATACTGCAGTCATTAAAGACTATCTGGGCTTTGACTATTTCCCTTAATATAAATGTGATGGAGCTTCGATGAATTAAATGCAAAAAGTTCTGGTCAAAATTGAGGCGATTTTTCTCTAGAGCAATTTGGGCACCCACTTTTACATTTCTCTGTGACTAAACATTGGATATTGATATAATGGCAACATTTCCTTGCAATGTTGCAATACGTTATTTAAACAGAGACAAATCTTCTTCTATTACAGTCATCAAACCTCCATCAGAAAATGATGTTCAGTTTAATATCATGTCACTAACAACTAAGTTGTCGCATAAAGAGTTGAACACCCTACATTCACATGATGTTGAGTGGAGTAAAACAAATATGCTCACGATGTGCTTATAATGCCTTCTAATGCCTCACGAGCACCACTTCAACTGCTACCAGACTTGCATGTAGAGCACCACAGCTGCACTTTCCACTTCCTTGGATGAGTTTTGAACCAGGCCGCGAGGCCTCCGAGAATTTGTGGCAAAAATAAATCCAGTCCAGAGGAGCCAGAGAACTTGGGGCAAAATGAAAAGGCTCATCATGAGATGTTTTCTGTCATCGTGTAACTGAATCCAGATGTCACTGGTTCCCAATGGTCTGCATGATAAGTAATGTAGGTCTAAAGGACATGTATGTGTGTGTTTTTATCAGCGAACATGCAATATGTACATTTCTGTTTAAGACACAGAACAGGATGCAATACTTGTTTTTTGCTACTTTCAATGTGAAGCAAACTGACTAGAACTGCAGTTCACTAGCAAAATGAAAAACATTAATATAAGCTGAGCTTCTCACGCTAAAATTGTAGGTAGATCTACTTCCTGAGTGAACAATAAGTGCATCAAACTAAACTCAGATACAGCTACTGCACCTCCTCCATAAACCCTCCAGCCCTTTTTACGTCCAGACAAGATCTTGGTCACACATTAAATCATCCTGGAGATCATCACAGGGCATGAGGACTTACTTTACACAACTATTTTACTGCATTTCAAAGAAAAACACTGTACTTTTACATTGATCTGATGGCCTCGGGGAAGCTTTTCAATGCACAGCATAAGGTAAGCTCACTGTTAGTGTAAAACTAGCCATCAGAATATAGAGCAGTTAGAGCTACGATATTAACATGCTTCTTATAGCTTAATGCATCAGTAACTTCACACTCTGGAAGGAACCATTCTTCACAAAGACTGCTTCTACTTTTCATACTTTTTACATTTTACCACTAATCTCTTGATTACTACTTTTTTGCTGAGTACGGAGTATTTTTTTTCCCATCATGGTACTGCCAAAAACACAAAAAACTGATTCTTTATTCATCTGGGTCTTTATTCTACCATCACAGAATCCTTTATGGTACTGAAAAGAACCCCTTTAGAAAGGTTCTCTGTAGCACCCTGCTCATATTATTGTACTTAGACTCTGTAACGTGCTGTAAAGAACCACTTAAAAATGGGTAAAATCCTCCAAACCGGCAGTACTTCAACAACTGTTAAAGACCCACGCTTTACTTTGATCCCCTATTCCAAAAGGTCTGTGAAACTCTCAAAAGCCTCCAAAGAACCGTTAAATGCCTGTTGTTTTTCAGGGTGTGCTGTATGTCCATCCCAAAATATAGCAAAAGAACTATATGTTACATGCTATATATATATATAAGAACTATATATATATATACGTTTCTACAAAACAACACCAAAAATATTATGCTATTCAAAGCTACAGAGGCAGTGGAGGCATTGTGAACATCAGACGTCACATTTTGCATCTGTTTTTGATTTTTGTCATATTTTCCTATTGTACACATTTTCTGTTTGTGTTTGGGGGCTTTTCAAATACATTATCAAACTTTTCAAGCATATTTTTGTACTTGCAGGTGCGAGTGTAATTTTCAGCCACGTTATGAGTCATAACCTCCATTTGCTAAATTCATATTTATGCTCTAATTTACTTGGCTGTGGTTAGGGTTAGCTGGTTTTTAAAATGTGTATTAGAAGAGCAAAGAGTGAAGAGCAAAAATATGAACGGAAATAAATTCCAGGCGAGTGTGGAGGCCTTGAAGTGTCCCCGAGCCTCAGAGGGTGAAGATCAATGCTCTCAACACTCTGTAGTTGTGACACTGGGAGTCCCAGCCAGCTCCTCTGACCCGCTTCACATCATCATCATCATCATCATCACCATCATCCCCTCCTTCTCCCCTGTCTGTCTCTACTGTTCACAAGAAAAATAAAGCAGAACAAAGATCCACACTCACCAGCTTTCACCAGCACGAGAGCCGAGATGGTCACGGCGAGCCAGAGAGCCATCACAGCACAAAACAAAATGAAAACTTATGGAACGAGAGAGAGAGAGAGAGACAGAGAGAGAGAGAGAGAGAGAGAGAGAGAGAGAGAGAGAGAGAGGGAGGGAGAGAGAAAGGCGACACAAATCATCAAGATGCCAACAACAGGAAAACTGATCAGAGAGGAAACGTGCAGAGGTGTAAAACCTCTCCCCTCTCTCTCTCTCTCTCTCTCTCTCTCTCTCTCTCTCTCTCTCTCTCTCTCTCTCTCCATACAGTGAATCACTTCATCCCCGGCCTACTGCTGCTGCTTGTGCAAAAGTGCAGATTTCCTCCCTTCAAAGCAAACGACATAAAAAGAGAGAGAAAAAAAGAAATAATGAGAAAGGAGGAAGGAGGAAGAAGTAGGAGGAAGAGGTGAAGAGCAGCGATACGCAGGCTTAGAGTAAAATAAATGAAGTTTTTAAATACGTGTGAGAGTCAGAAATCTCTAGGAGTAAAAAAAAAAGTCACAGATGGAAACGCCACAATCAGTCTGAAAAGAAAAATGTAAATCACGGGTATAGAAAGACCCACGCATGACTGTCGCAAGTGGATGAAAGTCAGATTCGGTAACAAATAAGTCATTCCATGGCACATAGATGACAGCTTGCTATGTCTCTTGTCTTCCAAACGTTCATGTAAAAGTATCTCTTGTTTTGACACATCCGGCTGTTTCAAAGCCATGCTTCACTTAACGCTCTATAATATAGAACAGCGGGTATGTTGAATTTGTATTCAGCAAATTTTAACGGCGTTTCTCAAACTATAAACTGGTAAATGGGACCAAGTCCAAACACGAGACTCAGTTAGTGAGTGTGGATCATAAAATGCATGACTCGATATGTTTAGATCGTGGGAGCTGATGATGTTTAAGACAGCCTGCAGGATGCTCTCAATTTGCCATACTAATAAATAAATAAATAAATAAATAAATAAAGTTTTTCAAATTTCCAAACCATGGGTTCTGTTTACATGACCAAGCAGCTCATTCAGTGGCTCATTGAGTCATGACCAAAAAATAAAAGAATCAATAGGAATGAGAAAAATCCCCAAAATGTCACTGATATTAAAAGGTATTTACAATATATGTGATTTGATGAAAAATGTATGGTCCCGGTTTGCATAAGTGCCAATATAGACGCTCACGCACACACACACACACACACACACACACACACAAAATCTATTTAAACTTAAGCTTAGATATCTTTATTATCTTGCCTCTGTTTTTAACTTTTTTTTGTTGAGAAAAATACAAACATAGAGCCACATACCAAATGAAGTTTTACTGAACGTGCATCTTCCGTATGTTTTTTCTTTTATTATTTATTTAGCTATTTATTATTAATTTATCGATTCATTTATGTCGTAATTTCAGGAGCCAGGCTTGGATACCATGAGTCACTAACCACCTGTATGTCAAGCTGCTGTGCTACGCAGCAAGCTAAAATCCCAGCGCAAACACACTTGAAATCAAATGGATTATGAAATTACATTTAGTCAGGGGAAATTAGGAGATAACTGGAATAAATTAAGAACACAGATGTTCAAAAGCTTTAAGTCTAACTAAATGATAATATCTGAGTGGCATCACAACAGTAATATGAAATGCTGAGGACATGCTAGAAAGGAAACAGAACTCAAATGAATCAAGGCAGTATATTAAATAGATATTGTTTACTTATTTATTCATTGGTTTGCTTGTTTTTTTTTTTTTTCTTTTGCGTCTGTATCTTACACTTTTATTATTATTACTTTTTTATTTTTTATATATATTTGTCTACATTTTGTGTTAGTTATACTTTAAAGTATATTCCTTCAAAGTACTTTATATTAAAAAAAAAAACAAACAACCTCCCAGTTTGATATCATCGAGCCCTAACGCTGAACACACCCTACAGAAATGCGCTCTGAAACCATTATATCACAACATAACGCACAAATACATTTGATGTATGTTCAAAAAGGGGTGACATTTAAAAAAAAACAGGTGAATTTTTTATGCACAAAAAACAGCACTACGCACTATTTGTATTGAAGTACTGAGCTAAACTCAACAAAGTCGCCCCCATAAGAGCTTGAGGTTGCTCTCTTGCATGCTTTGCACTGTACATACAGTGCTATTGCTCTGCAGCCAGTGTCAGCGTACGGCTCTGCCGTGTTAGTGCTGGCCCCTGTCTGCTTCTGCACACACAGAGGCTGTGCAGGCTTTGCAGGTGCATCACAAATCTAAAAGCCACATCTGGTGCCTTTGTGAAGGTCCACTGGAGAGTTGGCTATGCACAAATAATGTTGCAAAACTACAAGCCAGGCAAGAGGAAGACGCCTGAAAGAGGCTGTGGTGATGTCAATGTAGGACAGGGCTGCTCAGCCTCAGCAGCAAGATGGCCAAAGTGGGAATTCACTTGGGGTTCCTCAGCCACACAAAATAATTTGTAATGAATGGCTACAGGCAACTCTTAGTCTCAGAATAATAGATCTGTTATTGCATGACAGAAAACAGCCACGTGCATCCTTTTGCTTGCACTTTCATGATATTATAATAATCAATTCCAGGCAGCATCCAGTCCGTTAGTGGTGCAGACAGCGCTATGCAGCTTGATACACAAGTGCAAAAGGTTCTCTCTAACAAACAAGGAGACATGGTGTTTGTCTGACAGGCTCACATCTCTAAAGACAGACGACAGGATGGATGTAGCAAACACTGTCCATCAGACAAACAGCAGCACAAGTAGGCCTACAGCCTACATTATTTTATCTATCATAGGCTCTGACAGATACAGATACTTGATTTAGTCCCAGCCTTTTGCAAAAGAGCCATGTGTGGGCCACGAGCCGCTAGTTGGATAATCCTGGTCTAAGTCAATACAGGGAGCTCCTTAATAACAGTACAGTGTGTTAATGGAATTCCTTATCTAAAAAACTGAACTTTAGTGGGATACTCCTCCATGTCAGTGGATAAACATTCAGGATACCCAATAACATAGTTAGCCCAGTTTGCTTGGCATTGTAAAGGCATGGTTCATTTTCATAAACTGTGGTTTCTTTAGCATTTGAAAAAGGGAGAAAAAAAAAAAAAAAAGGCAATGAGTCCAAATTACTCCAAATAGCTTAATCTAAGTATTGCGAAAGTAACTTTTGCAGTGTGGGTCCCTATTGATTTTTTTTTTTTTTTTTTTTTTTTTGACTGACACATAAACTTTACTGGTGTTTCAGCTAATATACAGCTAGCGGATAATGACAGTATTTTCCTTTTTGGGTGAACTAGTCCTTTAACCCTCCTATTATGTTTGGGGTCAATTTGACTCCACTCAATGTTTAACGTCTCTAAATAAATGATTAACATCATTTTTTTTTTGCTTCATATTTAATGAGTGTTCCTAATGTAATGGGCACTACCAGGTAAACATGAAATTGACATGATGATATGTTTTCAATGTCCTGTACACACTTTGTAACGCATCGGTTATAAATAACAAAAATCTGTACTTAGAAATAATATAAAGCCATTAAAACACCAAAAATTAATATTTCTTTTCAATTTTAGGGCATTCAGTGAGATTTTATGGTGATTTGCATATTTTTCCATAGTCGCGTAATAGGAATACTAGATGTATAAGTGGGGGTGGTAGGGAGTTATGTTTTATTTAAAGGGCTATTTAGGTCGTCAACAAAGAAACATAAAGTACCTGACACATAAACTTTGGTAACAATTTTCATTATAATAATTTTGTGGAGGTTTAAACTGCTGGGGTCAAACTGACACCAAACATAAAAGATGTTGGTAAATTTGACCATAACAGGAGGGTTAAGCTATGTTACTAAATGTAAGTGAATGTAGTGTAACAGCATGCAGCTAGCTACACCATCACTGGCTAGCATCTGGCCAGCTGTTGATGAGCTCACCGGCCTTGCTAGGTAAATAATGGTACTGTACATTAACCAAAAATATCTACTTGTAATAATACAGACCTTCTTCACGACAGCCATTTTAACATGAATAGCAGCGGCTGAACACAGGTGGTACAATGAAATGGAACAGAGCCGTAATGAAGGTCATCAGTAACACCTGTGTTTACCTGCTGGGTCATGTCTAAATGGCTGCTGGGGACACGTCTGCTCCCTGTGTGATGGAGCTGAGCAGCCAGGCTGGTCAGCTCGCTCTCAGACTCTGCTGTTTGAACACAGGGTTTCAGCTGGGAGACAGGAGACACGTCCAGAGTCCATGTCCCGTACTGATTTTGAACAGACGGGGTCCTGGCTCCACGCAGACGCGGGCTTGAGTCACTTGTCACGCGCCCCGTCGCACCCTGACTCATGTCTTGTGCTGTTCACACACAGCGCTCCCTCTCCTCCCTCACTCACTCTCGGTTTCTCTCATCTGCCGCCTCTGGTTTACGGGGCCGTAGAAACGTAAAAAACCCCGTAAACTTTCACCTCCTCCTCCTCCTCCTCACTCTGTGAGCCGTTTCTCTCCACAGTCTCTCATGAGGAATCCACTTTCAGAGCAGTGAAACCGTGTCTGCCTTTGCGCTTTCTGTCCCAAGAGTCATGAGCATCACATTTGAATTGACATCATTTGGAAAAGTGACGGTGGGCAGCGAATTATGAAGTTCCCCTCAAATGAATGAATAATCTTCAGCACAGCATCACATGGTAACACACTCAAAACCCCAAGGTAACACGTTACAATAAGAGTACAACAATTAACGTTAGTTAATGCCGTAATAAACATTAAGTAACAGTTAACTAACTGTTAACTAATGTGTCTAAGAATCATGTACTAATGCTGTTCATGCTAAGGTATTAATTTATATGTTATTTAAGGGTTATTGTAGATATTATTAACATCAGTAAATGCCATAATAATCATTAACTAACAGTTAATTAACCATGATGGCATTAACTAATGTTAGACAGCTGAAGTGTTAACAGAAAAATATTCTGCTGATCACTATAGGAATATGATAATGTTATAATGTGACAACAGTGCTGGATAACATATATCATCCTAACTGTGCGCTGTTCCAGACGATATGCTGAGGCTGTTCAAAGATTAGTTGACTGAATCAAAAATTAACTGTGTATTTTCAAAACTACTATTAACAACTTGTCATGAAGAATAAATATGGCATCTCTAAGCCTCCAAATGGCTGTAATGTCAAATATTATATTTATAAACCTTACACAAATGCTTATAAACCATCATTCAATGGCAGCTAATGGCTCCATGTTCGCAGAGCCTTATATTCTTTCAGTGTTTTTTTTTTGTTTTTTTTTTAATAGACAATTTTCAAATACCATTTCAGAAAAATATTTACTGAACATGTACTATGTATTGGAGTTTTGTTAATGTCCGAGAGGACATGTATATCATGGACGTTGTTTTTCTTTTTCTGTTGAGGGAACAGAGGATTGTGTGTGAGAGTCTTATTCAAACAGACTGATCATATAATTTTCTGAACATTTACTATCAGATTATGCTTTTTTTCTTTTTTTTTTTTTTTTTAAATTTAACAGAGATATGGAAATTATTCTTCTTTTTATGTTGAGGAAATCCAGGCTTGGGTGAACAGGAGGCTACTTTCAGTTTGAAAGAAAAAAATACATTGAGGAATCCAGCTAATCACTAATATTATACATTCTTTTACAAAAAAAAAGTAAATATAGATGTTTTTTAAACATGATTTACGAATGATTAAGGGCTTGTTAATTCATATTTCTACCACAGTTGTCTGAGTAGACTGGAGCAGCCTTTGAAACAGCATTTGACCAACTAATACTAAAAGTCTAATGACCCAAAGAGAAATGAAAGTCTTTTATATGTGGCAGACAATTTAATGAAACTCAGTGAAAAACACTAAATGTAGTAATTATGATCATAAGCTGTAATCGACGTTAGGAGATTCAACACGGGTCACAGGCTGTTAAAGTGTCCTGCGCCTGCACCTGTCACTGTATTACTGCAGTCAACATGGTGCATTTATTTAACCCCTGAACTCTTCCCTTAAATTCCCCCTTAAGTAGCTTCAAAGTTAGAAAAACATTAATTTTTCCTGTATTGCCGAACAGTGTCACATCCCAATTCTGCATCAGAATGTGTCACTTATATTGAAGGAAACAGTTAAAGCCAAGATGCCGTTGTTTCATGGCAGCAGGATTTGGTCAAATATAAAATATCTACATGTCTTGTCACATTTCATCATTTTATACACTTTTGCCTGTAACTCACCAGGACATATTTGGGATCTTTGACTTGTCCTTTAGAATTTAAAAGAAAGTTCTGTGGATTTTATCAAAGCTCAGCCACACAGCAGTGACAAACCCAGCGAGCCACAGAGCTGAAGAGGTTAATAGTTGTTTTGCAAAGGCGGATGCCACATCGCAAGAGCTGAAAAACAAACTCCAACCCAGAGCTGTATAAAATAAATGAGCACAGGGTGAGCCTCTCTGAGAAATAAAATCACATTTAATGAGAAACCACCAGTCAACAAAGATAAACAAATGAGGTCCATCTGCAAAAAAAAAAGCACATTTGTGTTTCTTCCTCCTCTTCTTCTTTCTTCTCTCCATGCAGAAAAAAGGTCACTGCTTAGGTGCAAGATACCTGAGTCTGTCGTGGTTCACTTTGTTGAGCAGAAGCTCTCAATCTGCCCCACTGAGGAAAACAACAGGAGCGTAACCGGCATAAAAAGACTCACTGCAGCATGTGATGTGGCAAGAGACTGATCTCTCGTCAGATGAGAGAAAACCAGACTTAAGGAGGATGGTGTGAACGAACAGATGAGTAATAGTGTCCCGTCATACGCAGGCTTCACCACGCCAATCACTGGAACTTTGGCTCCTGGACCGCTGCCTCACAGAAACACTCACACAGCCCACATGCTATCATGCAATATTCTCCTTAATTCTCCTTAAATCACTTTAAAGGGTAGTTCACCCATTTTGATAATAAATGCGATATTAACTTATTTCACATCCCTCTAGCTGTTCTGTAGGACAGTAGTGGTGCTATCTTCCTCTTATTGTTACTGAGTGCTGGAGGAGATTATTTTTTACTAAAGTTAGCTGGGGGGAAGTCCACCTGAATGGCAGGTGGCTAACAGTTAGCATTTGGAGCATCCAGCCAGTATCCAGCACTCAGTAACAATGAGAGGAAGAGAGCACCACTACTGACCTACAGAACAGCTGGGGGGGGAGTGAAATATTACAATATTTTTCAAAACAGTAAATAGTCTCTCTTAAGTGTCCATCCCTTTGAAAAGCAACTGCATGTTCACACTGCAGGACTTAATTATTGATTCCAAATGACTGCTCATATATGATTTTCATATTGGTCAATGTTTGCCATGATTGCATTTTGTTTTCCTTCATACTCAGTTGCCAAAAAAATGTGGCTTTCAATGAATGCCGTAAAATGTCTTTATTGTCATGGCAAAGCTGATCCCGTGTAGTTGCTGCCTCGCCATCTTATTTTGTATCACACATCTCTGTGGTCTGGGTGGCAATTGGAAAAAACCGAGACTCTGTGCAGCTTTTTGTTATTCACACAAAAACATCTCACCTGTTACGTGACAGGGAAAAAAAACAACAACCGGAAGATTTTGAGCTTGTTGGAACAGAGCCTGAGAATTCCTGACAAATATTCAAGCATAAAGGCAATAAAAGAAAACTTTTCCCTTAGCAAGTCAGGTAAAATTGTAGCCGTTTGTTTCGTTTAGTTTCTTTTCTTTTCTTTCTTTTTTTTTTTTCCTTTGCAAATTAATTAAATAATTACATATATTTCCATTAGCTCGGTTGAAATAAATACTTCAGAAAAAAGCCAGATTAATGGAAACTCTTTCATGAACTGATTAATAACGGACAATTGTTCTTTAATGTAAGTGAACGTTTCATACTTTCATCTGCAGATTCAGGTGAAGAAAAAAGATGCAGCGTGACATTTTAACACACCGGGTGTTGGTCACACAGCCGTGGTGAACAGTCACACAATGCAACCTTACTTTGGCAGAAATGGATTTGTTGCATGTTTTAATTCAACACCCCATCGCTCATAATTATATAGATGTACTGCAGGAGACGGGTAAGGGTTAGCTGGTAAATGAAGAGTCAGGAGATGACAGTTTAGATCAACTTCAGTGTTTAATTATTCAGAACACCCACCCCTCCCAAAAAAACAAAAGGCTCTTTAACAATCTACAGTCATCATTACCATCATATAATTCATCACCATCAGAAGAACAGATAAATCCATCTTTATGTTATTTCCCTCTGGATAATATTAATGCTAGACTATATTAGAACATCTCCCTTGTGCTTCTTCTAAAACACTTGAATACTACTAACATCACTGTCTGACTTCCTGCCTCTGGGACAGGGAAGTCAAGTCCTCCGTGACTCGCAGCCAGGGTGAAGTTCAATTCACTCGCAATTCATGAAGCAAATACACACCGCAGTTTGTTTGCTAAAGGAGGGAGGATCCATTCTCATTTGTTTGGGATATGACAAGCTGCTCATGCTCAAAGTATTTAAATATTTCAATCTGCAGAAAATTCCCCTTTTCGAATTGACTTGAAGAGAATTGAAACCAGACCTGCTAGCAGCACTGATGTGTGTGTGTGTGTTTGTGTGTGGGCAAAAAAAAAAAAAAAAAAAAAAAAAAAGGCAAGATCTCCATAATGAATTGATATGCAGTTAATGCAAGAGTTAATGCAAGTTAATGCAAACTATCTCAGCACCATAACCATTGGTCAAAGGCATGGATGAACAATAACAGATCATATTGACAATTCTTATTTCCCTTCAGCTTTTTTTTTTTTTTTTTTTTTTGTTCTTCATTTCACTTGTTTGGCCTTTCAAGCTTCATGCACGTACAGTCCTCTGAGCAGGAAAAAGTCCCGACAAATCCTCACTGGAGGGGCAAACATAAAATACACACCATCTGAGATAAGTGTAAGACTATCTGAGAAAAAAAAAAAGAAAAGAAAAGAAAGACATGGATATTAGTTGTTTGAAAAGTGAGCTAATGGCTAAAAGATGCTCTTAGTGCAAAGACTCCTCAGTGGAACCAAAGCCGATTTTGCCGTGTGTTTTGCACATCTGCATGGCAGCGGTGCACACTGGCTGGTGATCAGCACAACTGTAACATCACTGCAGCGCATTTTCAGTCCACGGAGCTTCACTGCGACCATTTTGAACTTTCTGTTGGTTCTTGTCAGCACCGTGCCTCTTGAAAACAGTAGTTTACTTTGGTTTTTCAGATGGGGTCTCTCTCTTCTCTCTGCATTCTTCTGATGTGCACAGGCGTCAGCGTTTTAGATGCAAACCAGCAAAGCCATTACACACAAGCAAGAATTTGAGGCAAAGCAGGTGGGCAAAATTTCCAACATTTTCAAATAACAGGATATTTTCCCCCCCAAAATATTTTGCTCTTGTTCACTTTGTAATACCAACACCTTTAGAGAGAGAAAGCTGAACAACCACTAACTGCTGACAGGAGAAAGAGTGCAGTACAGTCTTTTGTCCATCGGGGGCAGTGCTGAGCTCTTGCTAAACAGAGTAGAATATGTGGCGGTCAATGAAGCTAAATGCAATAAAAATGATCACTACACCTGATTCCAAATATTTACCAGAAAATGGACTATTACTGTCATTGTTACACAACTGGAAATTTATCAGGAAGTCATAATTATAACCTGATGTGAAATCCATGGTTGTAAAATGTAAAAAATCTAAGCTCACAGAAATGTGTATCTTTTTTAACCAGCATCTGGTCATTTTCATCAGTGAACAGGAAGAAAATTAGAATTTAGAGAGAAGATTTTCCGGAAAAGTGCTGTCATCCGCTGTTTATTTCACTCTGTTTAGCCCAGTTTTAGCGCTCTGGAGGTGGAACCACATATTCTTCTCCCCACATAGACTATTTCTGGTTATACCTATTGATTTTATCCCATTTTACAAATTCCAAACCTAACTGAGGGCAAAACTGCCCATCAGGATTGCACCAAACTTGTAAATGCTTCAGCTTTTGGCTTTCACACTCAAATATTTTATGGGGGGAAAAGAAAAAAAAAAAAATCAGACCAGGTATTTAGGCCATTCATTGAGTTTTTGTCTCTCCTTAAAGTAGTAATCCGCAACATTTTCATAATCATTTCCAGTTTTGTTGGTCTCTATCGCTGATTGATATAACACAGTGGATACAGCCTATAGCCAGTTCATGAAAGCTTGTACATTTTCTGTTCTGAACACTCTGTCTATTAGCTCTTTCCTGGGAAAGATCCTCTGCTGCACAGGAAGTGATGCGTTTCTGCTTTGTTTGGAAGAAATAGAGGAAGGAGAACTGGCTAGCTAGAATGGGCAGTGATAGCCTCCATGGGGTGAGCAGAAAAAGAGGAGCACCACGTACAGAAACTCAAACTTCCATCAAGAGAAAATCCATGGGAGGGGAAAAAAAAAAAAAAAGAGACATCACAGTCCCGCCAACACTGTTTGATTGACAGGCAGTCTCTGGGAAGTGCGATGCAGAAACACCACGACAATGAGCATCAAAGATAGACGTAAAATTAAAAGAAGAGGCGTTTGAGGATTACCACTTTAATGCAGCGCAGCCAGAAAGAGAAGTCAGACTGCACCTGCGCTGGATTTCACATCTGCAAGACGTCCGGCCGCCTCAGAAAGTCACGTTACCGTTTAACTGAAAGTAAACTGTCCTGTGATGACTGATCACTAGTCTGCATAGAGTTAGCACATGCTGCACTGAGGCATTATTAACTCCTTGGAAATATGTGTCTCATCAACGACGCAGGCTGTACCTGGGCCGAGAATTCTCCAATTCAGCAGGTAAAAATGTACTAGAATAGTTACATCTAAAAGACAAATAAAAATATGTAAAGGCAAATAATATTTAAAATTTCAGAGTCATTCATTCCATGTCATGACACTGTGAACTGTTCTGCGGTGTGAGGAGTGGTCTGTGTGACATTATGTAGCTTTGTGTCTGGCATATTCCCTTCCCTCCAACCACACAAGCCTAACAGCATGTACCTCACTTTAGCTGAGCGTCCATCCCTTTCCTCTCAGTGCACTATACAAGTTTTAATGACTGAAGCATTCACTCAACAACTCTTCTCACGCTGATTTTGATGCTTCTTTTTTTTTTCTTCTTCTTTTTTGCCTGTTGGCTTCACTGAATCAGAAAAGAAGTTAACTCCCGTCTGACTTTTTTTGTTTTTATGATCCCTTGTTTGGAAAAAAAAAAAAAAATGTTGCTGTTAATAGTATATCTGAGGCTGTGATCAATCTGGATTCAACTGAATCACTTCAAGATGCAGCAGGTCTTATTCATTAAAGGGATACAATGACATTTTGACGCAATTAATATTATGTTTCCCACAATCTCCAGAAAACTGGTGGGACATTGGCACTTCAGTTAGCTGGAAAAACTGCTTGTTACCTTTATGACGGTTCAGTTAGAACCTGAGCCGGGCTTTTAGTTCACATGTATTATTTCAAAAAACTTCCCTTCTTTAAAAATACATTTTAAAAAAAAATGCTACTTTAGGCTATGAAAACTATTTTTGTTTTTTTTTTTCTTTTTTTGTATTTTAATGTTTGTGTTTGTTTTCTTAATTTAATAGGACCCTACACTTAATAACTATATGTGTGTGTGTGTGTGTGTATGTGTGTGTGTGTGTGTAGATAGATAGATGCTGAGTGTAGGGTCCTGTCAAATTATACACACACACATATATACATATATATATGTATATATATGTAGAGAGAGAAAGAGAGAGATAGACAGATAGACAGATAGATACACACACATATATACATACATTTATCTTTATAAGCCAAAGTAGCAATTTTTTTTTTTTTTTATGATTTTTGACAGACGTCAAGCTAATTTTGTTCTGAAACATGTTGAAATAAAAGACCGCCTGTGGTCTGATTTTCAGGATTCAGAATTCAAAATGTCAAGGTAACCATTTAAAGTGATATTTCACTTTGGTGGAGCACTCTAGAGGAGTAGGTCAATAGCAGGGGCTACTGTGGAGATTCCCTGTCTGCAGCAATATTCCCCTTTATTGCCCCAGCTCTCAATAAAAAAAACTGAAACTGGGACATACAATCAAATTATTCATGAATCTAATTTTCTTTGTCTGTAAATGTGGTAGAAATATGATCTGTGGACAACGGTTTCGAAATGAATACAGTACTGAATACTGCAGGACCCCCAAATGGCCAAATTTGCTGGCTGACTATTTAAGAGCTTATATAGATGTGCACAGTAAAATGAAAATGTTCAAAGTGTATATAATTTTAAGATTATATCTTCTTTGAACAAAATTTAATCAAGTGAATGGCCCTTCATCAATGATCTCAATTACAATTTCAGTCAGATCGTGAAGTGATTCAACTGACACAGAATTGATCGCCAACTGTAATATTTTCACTTTCTTCAACTATACAAACCACATGTTTTCTCACTGATAGTGTGAACTTAGAGAAATAAAATTATTTTCATCTGGTAATCATTGTCAAGCATCAGTTCATGTTCAACGAGCAAATGTGGAGAGAGAGAGAGAGAGAGAGAGAAAGTGAAGGAGGGCAAGAGGGAGGCAGAGTCAGGGAAAGTAAGAGGAGGTAATGGGGTTTTAAGGGAAAAGAAGAGTCAGAGAGACGCAGGACAGAGGAGTGTTGGTGGGGAGAAAACAAACAAGTCGAGGGGGAGCAAAGTCATGCTTGGTTCTGTTTTGACTCAAATCGGCCTTTGAAAGATAAGCGACTCCAACAAGTATCATTATCTCAAGTCAGGATGTTGCTCTGTGACTACAGCATGCTTAACACTCCCTCATTCCCCTCTAGTCAATCTCCATTTCGGGGCCGTCATCTCTCAATGCATTTTCTAGACTCAGATGTCCTTAGAAAATCTGCTTGGCAAGGGTCAGAATGCATTTCCATTTTTTAAATTTTAATAAGAGTACCTGTTTTAATAAAACACCAACGACAAGTCACTACAGCTCTCCACAGTTTAGTCCTTCTGAAATTAGTTTAGGCAGTTTCAGGATGACAACTCCTCTACGGATGGGTTCACAGCAAGTGCGGTTTAATCAAACTCTAAAAAGCTTGCTTCTTTACTGTTCGTTTGAGCAGAAAGGATCATGTTATTTGAACCTTGATCGCCACCAAATAACTGCACTGGGACACCTGAACATGCGGGTCTCAGTTCATTTCCAAGAGACCGGTTAGTGCAGTTCTTTAAGATTGATAATGTAATGTGAACCAGTGACCTGAACCAGAGTTCAAAAATAGTAGGAAGAATCATGTGGACGTCTGATAGCTTCCAGTTTCTTGTACTGGGCCACCCTAAGCACACCAAAATAAGCTGACAGCAAAAAGCAGTCTGGACTGGTTTTGATATCCAGCTGTTCTTCACTGATATGAACATCAAGATAAGGGCAATTACAGAAAAAAAAAACCCAGGCCAATGATGCTTGGCTTTAATGACAGAGACTGGGATCAGATTCATTGTGATGAACTTGACCAAAACTCAGTCCACTGCAAAACTGTACAACAAAGAAAACTTTTCCGCCATGGCTCATACCAGAGAAAGGAAACTCCAGGTGCAATTGCACCCCTAGTGATCATAACACCGCAGAATAAGGGTTGTGCCACACACAACCTAACCAATGGCAGAGGAAACAATACTCTACGGTTTCATGAACTAGAGCCTGGATAAAGAAGTGGGTAATGGCATTTACTTTGGTGAGCGGCCACCCACACAGAAAGAGAAGCACTAGGTGTAGATTCACCTGGATGACAGACTGAGAAAATAAAACCAATGAAAGCCACACTTTGAGCTCCTGGATGACCCGTGTATGACTGTGACTGAGTTTGAACCACAGCACCAGAGTTTAATGTAACTGAATGTTTGCTCAGGAGACCAGATCATTGCTCTTTAAAAAGTCAAAAAATGAGCTACCTTTGTAAACCTAACGTAGGGGTGCACTGCGGAAGATACATCAAAGCTGAACATAAGTGTTGCATACACAGTAGAGCTCTTAAATGACTTCACTGTGCAGTAGCTGTGCTGTGCTTAGCGTGACATGTGAGCTGATGAGAATCATTTACCGCTGTCAGTCGGTGCTGAGTGCAATAGACACACAACTTCTGTGCAAAACTGTGGACAGCTGTGCTGGCCCAAGACTGAGAACCGATTTGAGCTACATGATCGTAAACTGCAGTGCCAATGGTGTTAAAGAGGTGGACAGCACATACAGCAAGGCAAACACAGCTGCTGACACGCAACACTGCCCAGAAGTTAGTGAGCTGCAGCAAATGTTTTTTCCTGCACCATTAAAACGGAAGAAAACCAAGCAACCACTGGTATTACTGTCACGTTTCTTTGGTTATAGAAAATAAATGGTGACTGACTTGACTTACTGGTGATGGTGTTTTCTTTTAAATCCACTGGCCACAATGGATTGTGTGTTTAATGTTTACTCAACGTATAAATCAAGCCATCGCAGTTAAAACCCAACAGAATTTGACATCCATGAAAACTTCCATCTCCAAAGATATTTTGACAGCCACCCATGACTTTTCAAATTTACAAAACAGCTTTTGAATGAGTTTCATGCTCACCTGGGCCATGAAACTTGCTGAAGACATAACGACAATTGTAAACCTTCAATTAAAGTTAAGAAAAAAAAAAAACCATGCCAAATATTGGTGTTGTAGGAGAGTGGCTGTGCCTGTGCTCATGAACAACAATGTGAATCACACAGATTCTTGTCAGGACAGGTACTGGACAGTGCTGTAGTGTGAAAAGGATTTTTTTTTTTTTTTTTTTTCAATCTTGTCATAAGGGGGAGTGCACTTGTGTGTTATAAGGACTTTCTGATTGCCTAATAGCATCACACACACACTAGAGATGGAAGGAAAGGAAGTGGGGAGTGGCAGAAGGAGGAAGAGAAGTGAACATATGAGGGGTCAAACACAGGGTTGAGTGTTTTATTACTCAAACACAACGCAACAACCTGAGACTAGTGTGTGTGTGTGGAGGGGGGGGGGGGGGTTGACAGACAATGATGGAGAGAGAGAAAGAGGGAGAGCGCTTGCAGGGATCAACAGAGGTTGACGTTGAGAGAAACAGAGAGAAATAGTGCAACAAAGAGATAAGTAAAGCAAGAGACTCTCTGGAATCAGACAAACTGGGGGCAGGGCGGAAAGAAAGGGAGAGCGGGGCTGCACACAGAGCAGAGGGCGAAAAGACGAGCGGGAGAAGGAAGGGGGTCAATGGAGGGAACGAAGGAGGAAGTAAAGGTGAGACAGACAAAGAGAAGAGGGGATTGAGAAAATTTGAAGATCGAGGAGCAGTAGTGCTTTCAGGAATATGGCTGTGGTACTCCATATCCTGGTCTGTAGATGGGCCTCCCCGTTGGCGACTGGGCCGGATAGCTGTAGCCACCGTAGGTGTAGGAGGCCGGGTAGGGTGCCAGACCGCCCTGGGGGTGGCTGGGTGTATACTGGCCAAACGCTGAGCCTGGGTGTGAGGTGGGGAAGGAGGGCTGGGTCGGGTATGGGCAGGCGGTTGAAGCCGGAGGCCCGAAAGCAGGCCTGGGCCCGGAGTAGCCTGCTGCTGGGGTGAAAGGTGAGCCGGGGCTGGGGTAAGGAGGGAACTGGGATGGAGGGTTGGTTGGGCCGGAGCTTGCTGCTGCGGCGGATGGGGGGGGGTTGGGAGGGGAGACGGGGTAGGGGGTGTAAGGTAGGCCGGAGGAGCCTCCTGTGGATGAGGAGGCGGGCTGGGAGGCATTCTGGTAGCTGGCAGACTGATTCGGAGGTTTGGAGCTCGACTGTGCCTGATGGTGGGTGTTTGTCGTCGTCGTCGTGGTCTGCTGGCTCCATGGTGATGGCGTGGCGGTGGCCTGATCTTGGCCGGCGCACTCGTCCGCACTCTCGCTCCTCTGCCGCAGGATCTCCTGGAGTTTCTCTATCCGTACACGTCTTTTGTGAGCAAGCGAGCGCAGCGAGAGGAAGCGCTCAAGGAAGGAGTCCAGAGGCAATGAGCCCTCCAGGAACTCATCAGCTAAAGCCTGAAGACCGAGACACAGGTAACAGTGACATTATCTTTAAGTATTAGGCACTACATACAGCTGGGCAATTTATATCTATGTTGTGATATAAGACTACCTATTGTCTTGGATTTTAGATATCATCATATGGCATAAATGTTGTCTCTTCCTGGTTGAAATACTGAATTACAGTAAAGGGATACAACTTTCAGAATTTATTACACTGTTGTAGCTGTTCTGTTATTTGCCTCTCCGTGCCTAGTCATCATATCAACATTACGACTGGTTATGAAAAATCTGTTAATATTTTGTAATCATGATATTTGATTTTGTCTGCTGTAACAATGTCCCTACAATTATACATAAGCATACATAGCACAGTGTGTATGCAGGTGTGTGCCTGCTCTGACCTCTGACTCTGCCTCTGTGTTGGCGCCCTCTGTCTGTAGTCTGGAGAACAAAGCCTCTGGAGACACCTGACCCACCATCCCATCTGAGGAAGGGCAGAAACAGAGAAAGTGAGGGAAGGGAAGACAAAAAACAGGAACAGATGAAAGAGAAGACACCATCAGTATGAACACCTCAAAGTCATACCAACCCTTCAGGCTCGGCCCTTTGTTGTCTTTTTTGAAGGATGGGATTAAAACTTTGTCTGGCATTGCTGAGGATCCTACAGCACAACCTGACTGATAGCACTAGAACTCATTGTTCTCACTCTCTCACTATGCTATCACTCTCTCCTCTTACAGGTACACAGCACATGGACCCCCACCTCTATGGGGGGGTCATAACAAGGCATTAAGGGAAATACAGGAAATCACCATCAGACATAGACAAGGCAGATCGCAGGGAAGTGGCCACACAAAAAACCTTGCAGTATGCATTGAGAAGCAGAGACTGATCATGTAAGAGTATTTTTTTTTCCTTTACAGAGATGGTATTCTTGAATACGATCTTCATCATACACCAAGATTTCAGAGTTCCTAATAACTCAATATTATAATAACACTTGCCCTTGTAAAGTAATAATACTGTCTGGACCCTGGTAAGGCCAACCAGCTGTGCAGCAAAGTGAAAATATCCTGCTTGTTGGAACTGAAAGAGCTACAGTTCTGACTAGTGCTGCAATAACATGTTTGCTAATTTTTGCTAATGAGCTGATGTGAAGTTCACAACTGACTCCATCGCTAGCTAAAGCTCCATAATAGAGGTCAAGTTCAATCAACCAACAAACCTGACTCTGCTTGGAAAGGACTTCAGATTCTCTCAGTTTCAAGATGTTTTCTACACCCAATAATGACAATAAAAACATTTTCTGGAAAAAGAATGCATGTTTTAGTTTACCATCCCTCTAATAAAACACCAATATTGCACCCTGACACTTAATGTGATGTTTTATGAGGCTAAAGTCTTCTGTGGTTGGATATGTTCCAACTTGTGTGTGAGTTCACTTTGTCCTCTTCCTCAGTTTCTCTCCAGTTCTCATATCTCTTATCATTGTGGCTGGACTGCATCCATGCCAGTCCGATCATTCAGATCACAATGACAGACTGACCACCAGACCAGGCCTGAAAGACCCGTGGCAGATTGAGCGAAACTCAATTTTCAAACCCCAGGGTAAGTGTATTCAGCCTCTCAGTGAGCTATATGCAGGCGGTCTTCACTCCTCCACACACACACACACACACACACACACACACACACACACACACACACACACACACACACACACACACACACACACACAAAGTAACGTCATTATCCATCAGACGTGTGTATCAGGCTTCCAACATCCTGCATCTGATTTCCCCTCCTCTCAGCAAACTGAATCATCTCGACCTTTCTCCTCCCATCCCTGCCACTCCGACCACATTCATCTGATCACCCATCCATCCAATGTGGTTGCTGTTGTACACGAGTGGTGTCACAATACCACAGTTCCAACTTTAAAATCAATATTAAGTATAATATCTAAATACTGAAACTAGCCTCTATGATTACCACAGCAAAAAACAAGATAAACCATCAAGCAGCGTCGCAGACCAAACAGTCCCTGCATGGAAAGAGATTAGTGTTAGTGAACAAGTCATTTCTATTTGCATAAATTTGGATTTGGTATATAGTTAGAAATTAAAATCAGTAATAATCACATTACATTTCAAGCCAATGCATTAATGTCAGATTGTGTCTGATACAAATGAAAATACAAAATACAAATGAAGAACTCATGAATTCAACTAATTCATTTTTTAAGTAGACATTTCTCACAGCAGCCAGTTTGACGTGTTACAGCAGAGTAAACACAGGGATTCCTAATGATATTAATTATAGTTCTGTTCCATTTAAGCGTAGCAGAGTCTCTCCACTGAGCCAGCATGAACAACAGCAGGAGCCTGGCTCTGTTGGCCCTGAAAGGAACACAACCTGTGACACCTGTGTTTACCTGCTATTCATGTCAAAATGGCTGCTGTGAAAGAGGTATATGAGCACCATAAATTCAAATTCATGCAGTTCATATACAATCCCTGCTGGCACTAACCTCTTTAATGTTTTGCTAAGTTACTGGATTACAGAAGTTCAGCTGGACAGCTTTGTAGCGGCTTTTGCAGAGGGATTTGATGGTCATTGGGTGTCTAGCATTGTCAGCTGTGTGTGTGTTACACAGTTTCTTATTTCATGACACGCTGAACTGACTCCATTGTCATGTTTTCGGCTGTCTGACTCTATCTGGACTAAAGCTCTGTCCGTGCTAGTCTGCACATACCCGCTGGCTAGAGGTGATGCTGGCCCTGAGACTAACCTTGCTGAACACATTTGTTCAAAGTTATCATTCCAAAATTCAACAATGAATTCAGTCTGGTGTGTAAAGCTACATGAGGACTATCTAACAAGTGTGACAACTAGCCACTGCTTCCGGTCTCTCTTCATGCCTGGCAGCACTGCATAATTATTCACTCTGGCAGTGCAGGACGCCTGAAGGCAATGACATTTTTGGCAGATATCATGCTGACAATCCGGTAAACAGATTATGCCAATATTAAAAACAATATGTCCCCATACCCTTTTTTCTAATTATGACTGATTGATCCTAAGTCTTGCCCCCAAATGGAAACTAGGCAATCGTAGCTTAGTAAATGGTGCCCTCGAAGATACAGAACATCTACTCTATAGATGTGAATGAAGCATCTCTAGATGTAGAGATGTTTAAAAAATTTTTTTTTTTTAAAAACTCCGTGGTGAAACCTGCCTGTGGGCCATGCAGCAAAGACACACAGAGACTGAACTAAACCCAAACAAGACCGAGCCTGCAGAGGAAGTGTGTGGAACCTAAGCAGATCCTTCCTTTAATGGCTAAGTGGTTAGCAGGAGAGCTAATTTAGCATAGGTCGGATGATGCGGACAACTGCACTGTAAAACTAGGTGCAGATGCTTTGACCATGACATATTTAGGTTCAACAGAAAACACTGAAGATTTTGATTTATAACATGTTGCATATTTGATTGAAACTGTGGAAATGAGTGGAGAAAGAACTGTTTCAAGCTAGTTTCTGCTGGAACAGTGTGCCTTGGACATGGTGGAGCCGCCTGCTTGAAGGTCGTCAAGTGAAAAGCAGAGGTCAAATTGCAGGCAGAAGTTTCCTGCAGATGCTACCCTGACATGGGTGAACTGAACAGAGGATGCTAAAATACATATATATAACATGTATACGTTTGTTTAAAACTGCAGGAACAAACATATCGAGTAGCCTCTCTCCACAGCTGAGCACATAAGCCTCATCCGACCTAGAAACAGTAACTAAGGGGGGCGGGATTTAGGAACAGCCAATTATTTCGTTAAAGTACGCAAGGTTACTCCAGGCAGAGGTTTCCTGCAGATGCTACCTGCTGGATCTACAGTACCATGTGGACTCATAACACCCCAGTAACTATACAACCGAACACTCAACCAAAGTTCAATTTTGCTTTAGCAGTGCCTTTATGTTTGCATCTACAGTTTTAAACATTTTTACGCAAATGTTTTCAAATAGAAATGTGGAACGGAAATAGCAAATTATGATGCACTTTCCTCAGTGTATATTTCATGCTGAGGACATCACTGTTGTTAACTAGCAATAGCTAGTAATGGAAAAAAAATGATGGCAACATTTTTGTGTAAAATCTTAGTCAACCACATACCTGTCAATGCTCCCACACCCACCGCCCTACTTTTTGTTTTTTACCCTTTTTCCTGCCCCCTGCCCTTTTGCCATTTCTCACATTAATCCCCTGTTTTCTGACAAACATATCCAATCCAGCAGGTATTTTGTGTGAAATTTCTCTAACCAGATAACACAGACAGTCTAATCTACTTCATACATTAGGCTCAATTTTTCTCATGCTACCTGGAAACCCACATTGAATGTCATCTTCAAAAATGTTGAACTGGCTGGTCCACACCAAAAATGCATGTGATTTTTATTCATATTTCCGTTTTTTGTACATTTTTATGTACGTGCTCCTGCTTTGATACAAAGTAAAGATGTGAACACAGATCCCATGTTTAAGTGTCCATCACTGGCTTGTACTTTAGAACACTGCCACATCCCACACTGAAGAACGTCAATTTTTTTGCACTACATCAAAATTTTGCTAAACGGTTGTTCAACAGTTGGTTTGGAAATGTGGCTTACATGAGCATCTAGTTGGAAATATCTCCACACCTCCATACATCACTCCACTGAGTCACCCTTCCCATGTTTTTCATCCCTCCCTCCTACCTCTGATGGCACAGTGTTGTCTGTAGGCGTCTCTGACAGCCTCCAGTTGGGAGTATCTCTCCACCAGGACCTCCTTCTGTGCCTCCAGACGAGGCTTCATGTCCAGGTTTTGCTCAGCCAGGCTGCGATTTGACGCCAAAGCCATCTCTCTCTCCAGCTGGATGTTCTGGATCTGAACACACATAGACGTGTGAGACAATAATTTTAAGCATTTTGTTGATGCTGTCATACTGAGTGACGTAACAGTGAGCACAACAGTAGATACAGTCTCTCATAGTCTACCCTGATCACCAAAATTACATGCAATCAAAAACAAGGCCAGTAAAGGTCAATAGCGCTCTTGCAATATTCTTGCACCAATAAAACAATCAATTGAACTGAGTGCTAGAAAACAAATTGAACAAGTGAAAATAGAGGGAGTGGGGTACCTTTTGAAATGGATGGGACCTAAATCATAAATCATGAGGAAATGAGAAACCGCAAACTAGAAACAAAGAGCCAGGACGAGGGACTATACGGTGACAGTAATCTGTGTAATCTTTTGTTTTACCCCAGATAGATGGATAGATCATACTATGAATGAGCAAACAACAGGTGATCGAGGTGGTTCAGGAACAAGCTGTCCAACTGTTAAGCAGGTTTGATGAAAAAAGACACTGTTTGTCACACATAAACCCTGCTCTGTATCAGTCTTAGCAGCTATCTACACTGGATTAGCATTTCTGCATCACAGACAGCACAACAAGACGCAGCCCGTCCTCTTATTGATTGTGTTATATCCTGTTTCACTGCAAAATGCAAAACTCTTTTTCAATCCAATATGCAGATGTGACTGAGCCTTAAGGAAATCTCTCATTACATGGTCAAACGTTAACACATTTACTAACTTTAATTTTTTATAAAATTTAGATGATTTAAGACTTCTCCAGAGTTTTTAAGGACACACATATGTTAGGTCACACATTGTCATTTTGGCATCTGTTTGGAAGTGAGTGGAGAGAGAGAAATACAGTACTGTTGATTAGCAGCCCAGAGAAGCACAGAGCAACTATAATGAGGATATTTCACCACCATGTGGACTCATAACGCCCAGGTAATTAAACGACCCAACACTCTACCAAAATTCAGTTTTGCTTTAAATATTCTTTCCTGTCAAAATGGGGAGGAATTTCATGAAATGTATGTCTAAAATTCCAATAACAGAAAAATCCATTTTCAAAAAGTTTTCAGTCAACTTGGGCAAAACTGTCTCACAGACAATATGATTTAATGCTGTATCATTTGTTCCATCTTAGTTTAGGCAACAGCAAAACATTTTGACAATATTTTCTTTCCAAAATATCTCTATTTTTGTCATAGAACTAATTATACTGGGACCCTTGAATACATCTTCATGGGGTTTTGTTAGAAAAATGTGCTGCTTAACTTATACTAAGTAAGAAAGAGCAGAGTGTCAGTGCACAATGTTCGAACATAGCATTCTCATGTATCTTCTTGTTGTTCATGTTCGCTCACATAACGCAACTGTAGCATCTTGCACCGTAGCATCTTGCACTGCACCTTATCTTATTTCCCTCCTAGGTGAGTCTCCATAGCAACAATGACGTGTATGGCTGGACAACAATCATGCACATAAAGACTCACATGCTCAACTTTTTCTTCAGATAACTCTGTATTATTGTACTGACTTGTCTCTTTGCTACAAGAAAAATAAACGCAACTGCTTTGACTTCGGTGACTCCGTGTTCATTTTAGAACTTTCCCAACAGGCTTTCAGGGTGAGGAAGACACTGTGGAATACATGTGTCACTTTGGGATGGCATCTGATCTTTAAATTATATATACCATATAATTAGTTTTTAAAAAAGGTACAAAAACTGTGTAACTATAAAAATAAACTATTTTGCATTACAAATATTAAACACTGGGGAGAGGTGAGACAGTAAGATCCCAGCAGAAACCTCATCAAATCACAAATCATATCATTTGTATGAGGGGGAAAACATCTTTCTTTGGTATTTCAAGTTTATTTATTTATTTATTTGTTTATTTGTTTAAGTGAACTCTTCCTTTAATCAAATGAAAACAATTGCCCCCAAAATAAACACTGAACACTATTGCCTGTCTCTGATTGTCTCTAAATGCAACAGAGCCATAACTTCATCTGAGGAAGGTCAGAAAAAACAAAAGATTTTAAAGCTGATATGTAAATATCAAAGACAAACTGTTGACATGGGGATGTAACAATATCAGAATTTTGCTAGTTGGCGTCAGTACCAGAAAAATCCATGATTCTCGATACCATTTCTGATACAACAGATAAAACACTATCCCACACACTTCACTATGAGTTTGTGTAATATAGTAATTACAAACAATGAATGTGGTTGGCTAGGTTAAATGCGTTTCCACCCTTTGCCTGGAAAATGCTGCATATTGCAACATACAGTACTGCAAATATATAATACTCCCATTAACAGCACCAATTTTACAATATAACTTTTACAACACAATCATCAAAGAGGAGAAAATGATTTGGCTTTAGAGTTAGTGTGAGGCATACTGTTGCCGAAATCTGTTGTAGCTGAGCTCAGTTTAGATTAGTAGTAGTGAGTGGAGTCGTGAGAATTTCCGCTCCTCGCTCACAGAGCTGTCAGTCCTCTCTGCTCACGGCCGTTCACAGCCGCTCAACACAGATTTCAACCCGCTCCACTCTAACTGCTCACCACTTGCTCCAAAAAAAAGGGGAAAAAAAGCTGTATTTTATTATTTTGGCTTAGACATCAGTCTGGCATCATCAGATTAATTTGCATATAAAACATGAGCTCGTCTGGTTTCCTTCCAGGCGACTGAAGGGACGGAGCGTTATTTGGAATGAGGGCTCATTGGAGGATTTTACATGCTGCAAAATCTCTCTCCTGACCAAAATATAGTTTTTCTTGACCCTCAGCAAGTGATTGTAAAAAAACGACTGACCCTCTCAGACCAAACATTACACTATTTTCACTGATGAAAAAAATGTGCTGTCTGTAATCAATAAAGTATTTTTGTTCACTTTGGTCTCTTTTCTTTAATCGGTTTAATTAACTGTGGATACATTTTACAATTGCACTACACCGAACAGCAGCCCTGCCAATAATCTCAATAAACTCAACTTTCATGTGTTATTGCCTTATTATTAGATCTCAATCATGCAGAGGCTATTTGACTGTTTGATGCACAGACTGCAGTGATATCCACAAGCACCACTCCGTGCATCAGGTCATGAAAATTAACATTCTGATGAATAGTAGGTGGATTGCGGGTGGGTAAAAAAAGATCTTTTTTTTACTTTATCAAATACTTGCAGTGATCCTCCTGCAGCAGAAACAGTAACTGTTTCAAAGCAGATTATGCAAATATTATTTAAAATAGTCTCCAAAAAAAATCTCCATAACTATTTATTTTTCGTGCAATTACAATTACTTATAATTAAATAAGGTTGTCTTTTCCTGGTGTAAGGTTACTGTGCAAACATTTCTTACAGCCGCAACCTGCCGGATCTACTTTCCAATTCAATTAGCAAAACAACAAGATGGGACTATGTTATGCTGGCATAATCCACTTTTTTTTAACTGTGCTATAGAAGTGAATGGAAATATACAAACCCAGTGTTCTGAATTAGCAGCCCACTGGTGCAGAGAGCAACTAATGAGAAGATTTAACCATCATGTGGACTCGTATAACACCCAGGGGACTATACAATGCAACATTGTGCCAAAGTTCAATTCTGCTTTAAGATCTAAATATCAGGTATTTAAATTCCTTTTTATAGGCCCTTTCATTTCCTTATCAACCAAAACTGGTTTTGTCAGCTTGGCTCAACACAGAAGCTGTGTGGTTAGTTTTTAGAAGAAGCAGGCTTAACAGAGAATCCATATTAGTGGGTGTCTTAGATGAGAGGAAGGGTTTTATATGTACACACACACACACACACACACTTAAAAATTTTAGCTGCAAAATACAATCAAGGTTTTGTCCTGTTTGGCTAATAAAAAGCACTGCTTTGCGTCAAGGCATCTCCGAGGTTACAGAGATAGAGAGAGCATTATTCATTAACCATCCTTATTTTTCCAGACAGTATGGGGCAAACCAGACCCTTTCAGGTCACCAACTTGCCTCTGGAACTGTTAATGTAGTGTTGCACAATGTGACGGTTTAGGCTGGCCCATGATATGTTATTTCATCCACACAGAAAGGCTGAATAATTCTTTGTGAGAGGTGGCAAGCCTGCTGAGGAAATAAACACCGCTGCCTCTCCAAAAGCCAGGAAACTATGTCAACACCTCCTTTTTTTGGAGAAAAAAAAAAAAAAAGGAAAGCAGTGGGTGTACAATGGAAACTAAAGCATACATTTTACCTCATCAGACTCTAGAGCCATGGACTCCACCCTCTCCGTGTTGTCCAGGAGCTCCTGCAGCTCTGATTGGCTCAGGTCCTGGAGCTTCTCCATTTGATTTGCCAGGATGGCTGTCCATCATTTCGGGAACCAGGAAATGGAAGTTAAAAACATTGTTCGGAGAAAGAAAAGTGAATCTATTACCTTGGGAACGCACAGAGGCCTAAACTTGATCACTGTATTCACCTGCCACCCGACCTTGAGTGGATAATTATTAATCACCAACTTATCAAGCATTTGTTGACAACACGCTACAGCAGCCAAGTCATAACAGCTACGGCTATTCCCCTTTATAAGATAACAATCATGTAGGGTCCTGGCCTAATTTATTACTCACAAGGAGTGATAACAGTAAATGAGATTACACCATCCTGTACATGGAGCAGCTAACGTTAATAGCTAGCTAGCATCTTCAATGTATAGTATGTCACTGATCATGGTGAGTGACGGTACATCACTGAACACAACAAGTTCACGTCACGCCATATCGATAGAAATCAAACAAGACAGCGGCTAGAAGTGAGCTGGTACTTACACGGTGCTAGCAAACCAAATTCAGCCTGACAGTGACTAGTGGTGGCATCCAACACCACCTATTTATTTCCAGTGACAGGTGACGTGACACGTCCACAAGAGCCCTGGCCGGTTAAAAAAAGATTAGCTGGCAAGCCGTTTTCGACGTACTTTGACTAGCAAGTTTGCTAGCGATCCGGCTGGTCTGAAGCACGGCTGGCAGTTCCGCGTTGTGCCGATCAAATGACAACAACAATCGGTATGATCGCAATGTCAGACACTTAGCTACCGTCAACTTCGAGGGAAGCCCAGCGATTTGGCGACCAAAAACGGGCCACAAAACGACGCCGCTCGGTCCTGACGGTCGCCGTCAAACGTAGCACTGCTCCGACAACGCGTAGTTCGATACGCAGGCAATAGCAGTCTGCTGAATATATTGGAAAAAATGCAATTTCTTCGCTAAAAATAGGAAAGTTTCACTTCACACTGACAGAAACCGCCGCCATTTTAGGAATGGAATACGTTCCGCGGTTGGTGAGGGGTGTTCTGGCAAAACGTAAAATATTTTAAACAGCGCTAAACCGCTATTTTGGCCTCGTTAACGATTTTATGTTTTGTAATACTTACGTTGTGGCTGTTTTAAGTCAGTTAAATTCATTTAATTTGGCTGCTTTTGCTCCAGTGTCCCCCATTCTTGCGGGCAGTGGTGCGGCCCTGCGCTCAGCTGATCCAAGGGAAACCCCTACGTGACGGTTATGTTCCATCTAGTGCTGTCATCCTGCTCCCAAACACTGATGTCAGTGGCAAATGTCTGTCATTTATGTGTAAATCAGTGCTTTCCTCAGAAACTGGAACCCCTTACTGAAAAGACAGAGGGTACAGCTGGCTGTAGTAGGCTGGAGAAACAAAGCAGGCTCGCCCTAAAAATAGAAAATCCATGGCACATACAGTAGACATTACACAGCTGCTGATGCACCAGGATTACACTGATGGTTTGCCTGTATTTCATTAAAAGAAAAAAAAAATGCGATGAAGGCCCTTATGTGTGTGCGCCTCCTCTGATGTAAAGGGAATGATCCCTATTATTTTGATATTTTTATGTTGTCCAATTTAGCAGTAAACCTAAACTCAAATTTAGAATACTGGCAAAAAAAATAAAAAAATATTGCCCGTCATCAGCTTCACTCTGCAAATGTAAGTATTTGTATAGACTTTCATAAATCCATATTGATCGAATGCTAAAGGAAACATTTTAGAGGAGAATATCGGTGATTTTGAATGTTTGGCCTATTCACTGCAATTTACCCATATTTTGCATTGCAACAAACCATTTAGCAAATTATGAAGGGTTACTAAAGATTTCACAGCATATTATCAAAATTCTTATTTTTTTTTTTTTATGCAAATTCTTGGTTAAATCCCTCACCCATTTTTTGAAACACCCATTTTATGATGCTCTGTATCTGCGGCTGAGAAAATCTTTAACATTCATAAACCACAGAACTGGTTGTTGGCTGTGGAAAACAATCGTTCTCCCAGGGACTATTTTTTCGGCAGAGGGAATGTGTCCGAAAATTTGAAGTCTCTGAAAGTTCATTTTCATAGTGAAATGAATGGCTGGATAAAAGGGAGGAAAAATGATCTAAAATAAGACATGACATGAATGCTTTGAGAAAACATGGAACAGAAACATGAAGGTTATAAATTTTGTAGACACTACACTAAACATGCGCAATCACTGGTGTGGCCCTTTAACCTGGCTGCCTCCTCCATGTTAAAGGCAGTTGAGTATCAAGAGTTGCTTTTGTTTTATTCCAGGAGATATGTTTCAAAAAGCAAAATAAGGACTGGTCTTCTGTAATAACACATAGGAGGAGGTGAAATGATTGCTTTATATTTATCAGTTAGGCTTTACTTGTGATGCTCTCCCTGTACCTCACAGATGGACAGAGTTATCAGGATACCAAAGTGCACAGCTTGATCTTGGTCAAACTGGTTTCGGCTGCTTTTGCACCTTGTCCATGGAACAGACAGCGGCATGCTTTGAAATTTTTCCCCCCTCAGTGATTTTAAAGGGATTATATCACACAGTTTCCATGCCTTTTCGCATGATTTTATAATGAATGCGCCTGTGTATAGCTGACTTTTTAACAAAGCTGTCTTGTGCTTTTTCTTTCTTATGAATGTTTCCGCTCTCAATTCCAAATGGGAGATTCCATTCTCAGTGAGACTACCTCATTAACCCTCCTCCATTAACACATTATCTTTGGGGTCAATTGGACCCCATTCAATGTTTAATGTCCCCACTTACATGATTAACATTGTTCTTTTTCTTTTGCTTCATATTTCAAGATTTTAACTAATTTAACAGGGACAAGTGTGTAAACATGAAATTAACATGATGATATGTTTGCAATGTCCTGGACACATTTCGCATGCATCAGTATTTCTCTGAGGTCAATTTCACCCCAAGGGGATAAGGATAATCATCAAGAAAATGAAAATCAAATTGTTGCAGCTGGGGTGGAAAGGCTTCTCAAACAGCATTTAGACACTGTTATACTAAGCTCTGAAGAAACTGAACTTAATGGAGTTTTCATGGTTGTGTGACGGGATTCATTCCTGTATTTGCAGGGTCCTATGGTCCTTGTATTTATATGGCACAAAATGGGAACATGACAAAGGGTCCTATGTTTCCCAGCTCTATATAGCACATAATGGAAGCCTGCAAAAGATGCTCCCCAGCTGTGTATCCAGGGGGGTAGGATTAGGGTTAATGTGTATTAACAGAACACTGAACTGGGGAACACAGGACCCTGGGAACATAGCTACGCTCCTGTGTGACGGCTGCTCTTTGGGTGTGGTGGCCAGGCAGTTCAACTGCAGTGGAAACACTTGGAAGTCGGCTGGGCACACATCACATGGAAAAACACCACTAGAGTCTCTGACACAGGTTCACTGAATTGCAGTAGTTTACACCATCTAAAGACAAAACTTTATTTGTAATACAAATGATAATACATACATTATAATACAAAAACATACACATGAATACAAAAATAGATAGGCATATATGTTTACACACAGACAGGTGTGTATTCCCCCCAACCTAAAATGTTTTTATTAGCATATCTGATATGGGTAAATAGAGTATTGATAGATTCCTGGAGAGAAAAACCTCCTGGAAAAAGTAACTCTGAACCTTTCAGACTGCTCTGTTAAATCAGCTGCATTTTCCTCCAAGGTATTTACAAAAACCAAACAATATACTCTGAACAATCATGTTTAATGGTTACATCTTGTCAGTCTGAATATGAAAGGCTCAGGAAATCATTTGGAGAGTGATGATGTCCATGTAATTAGATGGAGAGTTTAATCTTAGATTTAATAAAGGGAGAAAAAAACAAAACAAAATGAAAAACAACAACGTGAGTAAATACTATACCACTGCCGATAGCAAGTTTCGGCCTCTGAGTGTGTGTTGTCAGTTGTTTTTGAGTGCTTTGAGGGCAGAGACAGACAGGAGGCAGTGCAGGACTATCGCACCGACATCATAGACCAGCAGCAGCACTGTAACACACGTGAAGAACTCCTGCAGGAGACAGGAAACCACATTACACACTGTCTACACTGTCATCATCTGTATCACTGTAAAACAGAATAAAACCATGACTGCTGCATGCTCAAGAAGTAGGGGTGGGGGAAAAAATGATTCACTTAAGTATTGTGATTGTTATTGTGATTCTTATTTTTATTACTGAATACTCAATTTAAAGTGAGGATGTCTTATGAAACTAGATGACCTAAGGAAACCATTGGTACCAAGCATGTCATGCAACATTGTCAGCATGGGGACTAAATCTTGCTCCAAAGTTCTGGTAAATTTTGGTGAGGGAAAAAACTGCCATTTCCAGCGGGGTCCATTGACCTCTGACCTCTGAATGAAAATGGGTTCTCTGGGCAGCCATGGCTCTCCCCTTTGCAGACATGCCCACCTTCTGCTAATCCCATGCAGTTTGGGCCACAAACCCTGCAGTCCACATATGTTCTTGTGGCCTGTTGTAAAATGGTGTGTTTGTGCAGACTGGGGCCTAAACAGTCTTGGAGCTGCATCAATTGGGTTTGACTGGAAAGCTGAAACTCTTGTGGATTCAATGAGTCACATTTGATTCATGTGTGATGATGTTGGCCCCCATAGGAGCCATTTCACTGTAGTGAGAGCATTTTTTCAAACTTGACGTTGCTATACAAAATTACCTATAGTGACCTCTAAGATAATCACAGCCTCATCAAACTAGATGATCATTCAAAAAACAAAAATAAAAATAAATCGCAATATTGAATCGCAATACTTGTAGAATCACAATACTTAAGAATTACAGTGCATATCGATTCAGCACCCAAGCATTGTGACAGTATCGAATAACTAAAGTGATAAGAAGTGAAAAGAAAAGAAAGCAAAAAGCACACAACAGTCCATCAGCTGATAGGAAAGAGAGCCCCACGGACACATGCTGACCTTGATGTATTCCTGAAGACATGAAGGCATGATCTCATAAGTGTGTCTGGGGTAGACTGGATCTGATTGAGGACATTCTTCCCTCTTCACAGAGCTGAGGGAGGTGCAGTAGAAGCAGAGGGCCAGCAGCGCCCCCAGCAGGCCAGCCATGTTACTGTAGGCACAGCCTCGAAGCTAGGGAAGCAGCACAGAGGGAGAAGTCTGGTGAAGGGAGCATATGTATCATTTTTAACCATGACTGATTTAACCATTACAGGTCGTGAGGTCACCAACACTAATATGATTCTTCATCTAGGGGTCATGCATGTGCAAAGAAAATATACTTGAACAATATTGGAGCAGATTCTGTTTTCCTACTAGAAAATGGCTGGTTGAAGCACTTTTACTTTGTGTCTACTTTTTTTTTTTTTTCATGACAAGCATCAGGACTGTAGGAGTTTCTACAGTCACTCTCAGACTGGACTCAACTGCACCCTTGCCTGGGACATTATGAACCATTTTTACTTTGACTAGTTGTTTCACTTGATGTCCTTGGATATCTCATCATTTTTGTTGCAGTTTCTGCTATTTTTCATCTTGTTTGTGTTGATTTTGATTTTGAACATCGGTAATCTAGGGGGTCCAAGGCAAAATAAGGAGTGTTTAATTTCACTATAATTTAATTCACTAGAAACTGTTAGAATGCAGAAAATGAGAGGTCATTTTAACCTTTTCTTAGTATTTCTACAATTCGTCAGAGTCAGATTCACTGGATTTGGATAAAAAAAAAAAAAACTGGGGGGGGGGGGATTAATAATTCGCAAATAAGCAAAAAAAAAGCAAAAGAAATTAAAATACAGCATTAATGCATTAATACAAATTAGTGAGCGCAGTGAACTGTGCACTACAGTCTATCAGAAGGCTGTGTGTGTTCATCAGTTATAGTTCCAACCATCTAACTTCTCCTAAAGCAACGCCCCTTTATTTAAAAAAAAAAAAAAAATCCAAATGTGTATTTCAAATCCACGTGATCCACTGTTTAAATGAGACAGCTTCTGAGTTGCTTTGTTACAAAGCTAGGCTAACAACTCTCACTGACTTCAAGTCTTTATGCTAAGCTAACAAGAAATG
Organism: Myripristis murdjan; assembly: GCF_902150065.1. Classification (NCBI taxonomy): domain Eukaryota; kingdom Metazoa; phylum Chordata; class Actinopteri; order Holocentriformes; family Holocentridae; genus Myripristis; species Myripristis murdjan. The sequence continues at coordinate 38,498,416 of NC_043980.1, forward strand.
CTACCCATAGGAAGTGAATCACTGGATGTACAGAGGTGAAAATGGTCTCAGTCTCAGTCTGGGGAAGTGTGAAAAAGAAGATTTTGCCATTTGACATAGGAGTATTCCTTCAAAGGCAGCGCTACAAAATTTGCTTATTTGTTCCTGATTGGCCCAAGGTGTGCCTGCATCATTAGCAGGGGATGCCACGTTCACTTGACAGTTGGAAATGTAGCTACTGGAACCTTACCAGAGTCACTGCCTAATGAGAAGAATATTTTGACCTTCAGCTACCCAAAGAACTTGTGGGACATTAGTCAATTTCTAGTGTCAGTTTCTAGTCTGAAGACTCAGAATAAGTGGTGGCATGGCCTAACCAGGTTTTTGCTGGGGAACTTCTCCGAGGCCATGGTCAAGGATCCTGCTGCCACAATCTGAAAGACAGAACCAAGACAGTCTGAGGCCGGCTTCAGGAGGACATACAACATATTGAGCAGTCCTGCACAAACCTTGTATCTCCACTTTTGTCATGTAGATTTTTAAATTTAATGCATTTCATTTTCAAGTACAGGTTTTTTTTTTATAACCATTAACCATTGCTACAGTGTCAGAGGACTTTACACATCCACAGTTTATAGGAAAAAAAAGCACAGTCCTCTGACCTAAACCTTCACAAAGGGCAAGAGAAAACTCCCCCAAAAACCCTGCAGCCAACACGGGGAAATGGAAGAGAGACTGAAGCCCCCAACCCTTCAAAGACAGTCGTGGGTGCAACAGGTGCTGAGTGGGCAATTATTAATAAATGCCCATAAGATAAACTATATATTGGCAAAACAAGACACGATGGCTCTCAGGACCGAGGTAAGTCATTGATGAAAATGTTTTGTGAAATGCCTAAAGGACATGAACCGCTCTTTTTTCCTGTTCCTGATATTTATACTTTTTTCTGCAGGCATCAAAAACTAGTATGATTCATATATTCAATAATCTTGCAAAGTCCTGAGATATGCAGACTCTATCATACAGTACAGTATATAAGCATTTGGTCTCTTATTATTACTGTTAATAGTGATAATACTACAACTGCTACTGATGCTAATCATTATTTCTGCTGCTAATTATAAATATAATGAAGTGCATACCAGGACTCCTATTACAATTGGTAGCACAAAGAATCTCGGCACATAGACATTGGCGTAATAGAGGGGCGCCGACAACAGCACTTGGACCAGCCCGCACAGGATGGACACCACCTAGACAGACAGATGGACAGACAGATGGATGGATGGATTCGAAAGCAAGGGACAAAGACTGCAACTTGAAAACAGATGCACAGTGTTCTAAATAACAGGACTGACACTGGCACAGTTCACAGGGTAACTGACTACCACTGAGATTTGGACAAAAAGATTTCTGCAAATGAAAAACACTGGGAACATCCACGTCATGACCTGGGCAAAATACTTTGTTATAGTAATGTTAATCTCTGTGTAAGTGTTTTTGAGCGAAACTTTATCTTTAACCTTGAGGGAAACTGTTTTGGTCTTATCAAAATTCAACTTTGGTAGAGTGTTGGGATGTATAGTCACCTGGGCATGATATGAGTCTACATGCTGGTGAAATATCCTCATTAGCGGCTCCATGCTCCCCTTAATCTAGAATTTCTATCTCTCCATTCACTTTTATAGGATAGGCCCCAAACAGCTCCCCAAATAACACTTCTGTCACTCAGACAAACAGGACAAAGCAGATTATGCCAGTATAAAAAAACAAGTCCCAGTAACCATTTTATGAGGAAATCAAAAGGCTCTTTCCCGATTTTCCTATTTGAATCAGAAAGGAAATCCAGCAGGTAGTGTTTGTGGGAAACCACATAGTAACCTTGCACCAGGAAGAAATGATTCTGGGCACCGGGACTTACTGCTTTTTATACTGGCATAATTATTTTGTTTGCATTTGATTATGTGCTAAAGGTGTTATTCTGGGAACTAATACAGTATTGTGGATCAGCAGCCCTGGGGAGCACAGAGCAAATAAATTCTTTCTTTCTTTCTCTTTTTAAAATAATTTCCAGCTCATGTTCTTGTAACCTCTTTCTAATTTCTTGCAAATTTTCTGCACATTTATTGTGCGGTTGCTCATTGCCTTTTCCCATGTTTCTGAAAGACATCAAACCAATTTGCTCTGGTTGCAAAGGGTTAAATGCTTGTGAGGGGTGTGTGAATGTGAGCAAAGACAGTTTCTGCTGTGGTTTTTAGCTTTGTAGATGAGTGTATCTGCCTCATCTATTGCTAGATGAGTGGTTACATGGGAAAAGTCCAGCTGATAAAAACTATGTTAACATACATAACATTTTTGATTTCCAGACAAATAAGCTACTGTTGTGATTATGCATGTTTTGTGGTAAGTGCAATAAAGTAGTCTGATTACAGTTTTGGCATTGAACAGAATCCTTGCTTTTCTGGGATCTGTGTGCTGGGGAAAATTGGCACCTATAAGTGGTGTTTGATGGGGAAAGGAAAAACTTAATTAAATCCCCTGTTTACAAAAGGAGACTTTCCAGGCTTGTCTGCATCACTCTAAGATTGATATCAAGCAACACCTCCAGGATTCTCTTTCTTGTGAATTTCATGGTTATGCAGGTCCTGGCAACATGCTACTGTTCACATATTAATCAAATCAGTAACTGGCAGGATTACTGACTGATCTAATGACTGACATGTCTATTAGTCTCACCGCTGCAACCTCGGGGTCAAAATGAGTGAAGAAGCGATATAACCTGGGCTCTGCTGCTCGATCCACCCCGTCTGAAGACATCCTACTGGAACACAGGAAACCAAACTGAATAACAAGAAGAGAACAGAGACGAATTGAAGGGACCACAGTGTGTTACAGTGTGTAGAACAGGGCACTCAGCAGAGCGCAGACCTCTACCAAGGTTGCAGCTGGAAGATACAGCTTTGTTTGTGCTAAGCCCCGCCCTTTAGGCAGTGCTGTTGACAGAGGACACTCCCCCTTTCAGCCAATCACAATGAAAAACTGGTCAGTGCTGCTGCATGATGGAGATGGAGAAACTGGTACAAGCACATGATCCTCTAGTAAAGGTTTCACCTATTTGATTTGGAAAAGCAAATGTCTCCCAGCATCAGTCTCTTTAAGAACAGGCAGACTGTGCATCATGGGAAGACATCAACAAGTAAAGAAGAGAAACACTACTGCAGCAACACAATCTTTCACTCTTTTTTTGCCGAGACTGAATTTAACTGAACTTTAACTGAATAAAATGTGCTGAACTGAACTGAAATCAATCATAGAACTAAAGAACCAGATTTACCTGAGCTGAGCAGAGTATGTTGAAGTGAGATGAGCTCAGATAGTACTGAGCTGAATGTGACTAAAGCTGCGCTGAGCGATTTCTGACCATTAGAGGTTGTCAAGAGCACAAACTGTTTGTAAACCAACAATATGCCCATCCGGCGGCAGACTCATGGACCTCCGGCCACGCCCACCTCCAGGATGCACACAGTTTGGTGGTTAAAGGCCGGATTATGCTTCTGCGTAAGCGGAGCGTACGGGGGTTGTGCGACCGCCGCAGAGCCTTGCCGCGCACCTCCAAAAAATTGTAACTATGCGGACCCCACGTAGCCCCCAAAGCAGGCCCCCCACTGACAACATGATTGGTCCGCCGAACTACATCATTCCCAGCATTTCGCCCCTTCGGAGTCACGTCCAGTTGTTGTGCCGGCAGCGTCATTTTTAAAAGAACTGCTGGTGTGATTGCATATCGACTCATTGGTTGATTTCAAATTGTTTGGAAAGTTTGGATCATGCTGAATCTGGATCTACTGCTGCTCCTTTTAAAAATGGCGCTGCCGGCACAACAACAGGAAGAGCAGCAACCATACGCCACAGGGTCTAAGTAGGTCTGCAGAAAAAAAAATGCTTAGCGTCGAGTCTCCGCAGAACCATAATCCGGCCTTAAGGTAGGGCTGGGTTGAAGGAGATGAGCTGGAGGCTAGTTTGCATTTCCCAGCTACAAAATTTCTAACTGATATCCTAACTACAGTGGTGGAAAAAAGTTTTCGGACACCCCATGCATTTGTGAAATATTGCATTAAGAATCACTCTTAGGTCTTCAAGTGCAATTTCTTTTAGTACAGTCACAGCCAAAATACTAAACAAATCCTAAAAAAGCCATTAAAAATTCAAAATTGATTGGTTCCATAAAAATACATAAGAAATTTTGAGTGTTGGGTCATTTTGGTACCAGAGATGAAGGTCGTTCTTTTTATTAAAAGACACAATTTTTGTTGCCAAGCTTCGTGTCTATATAAAGCCAGCACATTTGAAAGTTCTTCAGACACAAAAATGGCTTAAACAAGGAACCTAACGCAGGAAACACGCCTGAAGATAAAGATTCTCAGCCAGGAAGGGCACAGCTGCCGCCAGATAGCCAGGAAGTGCAGATGCAGTCCTTCAGCAGTTGGATCCACTCTGCAGAAATACAGACAAACCAACAGCTTGGAAGACAAACCAAGATCTGGGCGTCCGAGGGTTTCTTCAGCAAGAAATGACCGCATCCTGATCCGCATGTGCAGGCAAAACCGCAGAATGACATCATAGGAGCTTCAGCAGCAGTGGTCAAACCAAACTGGTGTCCAGTGTTCCACCCGCACTGCACGTGACCGACTTTTAGATCATGGCTTAAGGTCCTACAAGGCTATCAAGAAGCCCCTGATCACTGAGAGACAGAGGTTAGCCCGGCGTCGTCGGCCCAGGCACACAAGAACTGGACAGCCAGGAACTGGAAGAAGATTCTGTGGTCAGAAGAATTTAGCTTTGTTAATTTTTCTTGTAAACAATAAACAAAAAAATATAATTTGTATTTGTTTGTATCTGTCTAATGCAGCCACACCTTTTGAAACACAAAAAAGATTTTTTCACAATTATTTCATGATAATATTTGAGATTGTGTAAAATTTTAAGGATGTCTGAAAACTTTTTTTCCACCACTGGACATAGGACATAGGGAATTGTTGTCCCTTTACCTAAACCTAACCTCAACTAGTAAGCCAAACTGACCATCCAAGCTGTAAAAGATTCTACCGCTGTACTAGCTACACACTTCTGCTAGTCTGCTACCAGATTCCTACCTTGTAAACATTTTATTTATGAAAATGAGAGACACATTTCATTATTCCATTACTGATCTCCAATTCAAAACAATGTGGTGAAAATGCAAATTTTCAGCTATAACCACTTTTGTATGATTTTTTTCTATTGCTGCAGTGCCGATTCCAGTGAGAGAGGCACTCATTCAATTAATCTGAAATTTGGATGTGTTTATCTAGAGCGTGTGATGATTCAGCAATGCTTTGAATGATGCTGAAGCACCGTGGGGGGGTGAAGGGTGAAGTGGAGGGCAGAGGAGGATCATATTTGGGCCAATAAATTTAGAAAGCACAAACCAGGAAATCACAACAGGCTGGCTGTAAATTATCTGATGGAAAGAAGACCCATAGTGCTGACTCGCACATTGCAAGGGGTCATTTTACCGCAAGAAAGCATGTAATGCTACTTAATGTTGACTGGAATGAACTGACAGAATTTACATCAAATAAATTGGATTCGATATGCACACATGATGCATTGTAAATCTAAAATATTGATGATTTTCAAAACCTTTGCTGCAACAGGATTTAAAAGGATCACAAGTTGTTCACTGGCTTCTCTGGGGGTGGGGATGGGGGGGAGGGGGGTTACAAAACATAATAGCTCTACTCCCTGGAATTCATTACAAGATAGTTTGAAAGTATCGACCATGACGGAAGAGATGGACTGGGTAGTGAAACAAAAGGCTAGGACATGACTAAAGAGAAAAAACAACAAAGACAGACCACATGATGTTGAGGCAAAAGACTGGAGAGGGCAAAGGACAGTGGGAAGCCTCATTAAAGTAAGTGTTGTGTGTGCAAGAGAGAGAGAGAGAGAGAGAGAGAGAGAGAGAGAGAGAGAGAGAGAGAGAGAGAGAGAGAGAGTGAGAGAGTAGGTGGGCAAGAGATTGAGAAATACAGTACAGAATGAGAGAGCAAGAGAGAAACAAACAAAACAGAGACTGTGTGTGTGTGTGTGTGTGTGTGTGTGTGTGTGAAAGAGAGAGAGAGAGAGAGAGAGAGAGAGAAAGAGAGAGTGTGTTAGTTCATGAAAACCACATGTCAGAGTCCCAGTAGAAAAGACAGGAATGCCGCTGGATGAGAAGCAGATGTGGTGGGAGGAGGAGGAGGAGAAGAGAGAGAGAGGTGGAGGGGGGTGGTGGGTTGGAGGAAGAAAGGGGTGGGTGGGGGTGCAGGTTGATGATGAAATGAACTGACAAGGGCCGCCCCGCGAAGCGACAGGAACATTTAGTCCTTTAGTATTCTGAGGAAAAATCAACAGTCACCTATTTTTTCACCCAGCTGTGGGGGGGCTCCTTTCCATCACATTGTGACTTATTATCAAGGAGCTTTATCAGGCTAAATATTTGGCACTTATAAGCACAGTGGTATTTCCTCTCACCCCGTACATCACATGTACAAGGACTTGCCCTCGATGCAGTTGCTGCCGACTAAGGTGTTTACATGCCCCAATATTCCGGTTGGAACAGGAATATTCCAGGGGGCTTATTCGGAATTCTCTCCAACCGGAATATGACCTTAATCGGGTTCGGTGCGTGTTTACATGACACGTGCGCAACCGGAATATTGCGACTATTCCGGTTAATTCAGGAATAAAGTGTGCATGTAAACGTGCTCAATGACTGGGGTAAAGGATTGACAGAAATCATGTTGGCGCAAGAAACTTTCTGCTGGAGAAACTCAATTATTGAGCCATGCAAACTTTTACTCTGATTTGTGTTTTTTTTTTTAGATGTGCAGGAAAAGACAGGAGATAAGGAAATGGAGACAATAAACACACAGCGCTCAGGAAGGAAATGGAGAAAACTCTCTGTGAACTGTTCTGCATGCTCATCGAAGAATGCTTGATCATTTCATAGGAAATTCATTCATCGGAAACTGTTTGGAAAAGGGCAGGTGCTTTCAAAAACTACATGGCAGGTGATTGGATGAACCATAGATGAGTCTATCGCGGGCGAACTTCAACCAGTCAGGTCAATGAACCATATGACGCTGAAGGAGAGTGACAAGGAGGAAACAACAAGAGGCCACAGTCGGAGGAATGAATATGAATATGAATTCAATGAATATTCAAGGAAGAAATACTCTCCAGCTGTGATAGAACGGATGCTATAGCAGCGACTAGGTTACCTTGTCTACCTCTTCAAGAGCCACCAACTGCAGCCCCAGCAACACCTGTAGCTGCCAGACGGATACTGATTGGTTTGAACCATTGTGCACATCACTTGAGGTCTGGCAAGATGGATTCTCACATGATCGTGATCTCGCTAATCCAGCTGCCTCACAAGATAATTGTAGATAATTGTAATTGTAGGTTATGTCCACCTGCTGCTGCTGACAATATTCTCCACTAGTGGATTTCCAGCCAAGTACACTGTCCATAAATGAAAAGGTGAATATCATCTGGCCGTGCACAACTGGCCTTATTTTCCGGCCAGAGAAAACGCAGCAACTTCTCTCCGTCAGATGAAGCATTTATTTCCAAACATGCATTCAGTTCCAAACATTTGAATGTCTGTGGTTGGTGAGATATTGTCACAGATGCACACTGTTGCAACAAAGGGGTCTGCAGCACAAAGACTGCAGACCGGACCAGTCGAGTGCTGATAACAACCTATTCACATGGTAGAGTCTTTTCTGAGATGCGTGCATGCACACAACGTCTCTGAGGCAGAATAAGGAGAAGTGTGCTGTTTTACATTATTATTATTATTATTACAGCTGACATTTCTTTGCACTATAATGTCAACTGTACCTCTGAGAGAAATGAAAACTTTGGAAATAAAAAATACATCTGTTGCCACCTGCTTCCACCCTCTGGAGCAGAGGGGTGAAGCTCGAGGAAATCCCCACAGCAGAGTGCCCTCATCAGTGGGTTGCACTCTGCCAGCTTTGAGTCAGCTGCAGCAACGCTATCACCATGGATGGATGTGTGTATATTAAAGTATTGTAAACTGTCTTTGAAACAAAAACTAAACAGCTCTTTTCTTTTACTTCTGCACAGTAACCTTGAGCCAGAGGAAAAACAACCCATCGTACTATCACAAATAATTGTATTTACACTCACAAAAAGGGTAGTGGGGCTTTTCTGTTATTTTGGGAGCTGTTCTTTCCGCACTATGGAAGCGAATGGAGAGACAGAACTACAGTATTGTGGACAATCAGTCCAGGGAGCACAGAGCAAATGAGGATATCACACTACTATGTGGACTCATGTAACACCCGACAACTCACTCATGTAACACTCAACTCATATAACAATCCAACACTCTATCCAAGTCCAAGAGCGAGAAACAACATCCAGACAGAGCAGGAGTGACATGGGCACTGAGTAATCAAATCTGGTCAAATCAAATAATAATAATAATAATAATAATAATAATAATAATAATAATAAATCAAATTACAGAACAGATAATGGCAGATGGCAGAAAAACCTAGCATCAACAAGGCAGACAAATGCTTTAGATTTCTCATGCATGTCATGTTGCATTATTAAGCAGGGTGATACTGTATCTTTACCATTTTCAAATTATAATAGCGTGTATGTGTGTGACCCTAGTCCTTCTTGTGCATACTATGAGACAGAGCCCTGCCGGCCCCTGTGGGGGCCCACCCCTGGAGGTTTTTGGACCCCAGTTTGAAAACCACTAATCAAAATGTGTACTCCTTCCGAAACCTGTTCATAAAAAAAGAAAGAGGGAGGGCAGATGCATACAGAGCGCATAATTTTTATCAAGTTCGAATGATCAAATAGTTTCCAATTTAAGCACAGTGGCACTTACCTCGATTTTAAAAACTTTGCAAGGGAGTGTAGACTTGCCTCGGAAAGCTGTCAACAAGAGCGGGACCTGGTCTGTCCTGGAAAACAAAGAGTTGCTTTTTGTCTCTTCAGATAAAAGATTTCACTATATGGGGAAAAAAAAAATCCCGATGAAAATGTGTTTCTGGAAATTTACCGAAAGGAGAGGAAGAGAGGGAGGAGCCCGGCGATGATAAGTCCAATGCAGAGCGTGCAAAATGTGGAGAAAACAAACACATCCTTTCTGCATCATTCTGCACAGTCTCTCTCTCTCTCTCTCTCTCTCTCTCTCTCTCTCTCTCTCTCTCTCTCTGTGTTGTTTAATATGCTACATACACGCACGCACGACACGCACACAAAAGGCAGTCACTTACATCAAAACTCAGAGGAACAAGGGGCTGGCGGTTGCGAAATCACTGCTACTTTCCCGACTCAATTCTAAATGTTGAGGAGTGGTCGACAGGAGGATTAAAGAGGACTTTCTACTGTTCATCTCCCACTGATTGTAGTCACCTCCATACCCTGGGCTCCAGGGCGCCAGCTGATACACTTATCTCAAGGAACAAAGGTAGGATCAACAAGTTTGAACCTTTTCAAATCGTCAGCAACCACTGCTGGCGATTATTCAAACCAAGTGTCTCCAGTTAAAAAGGCGTTGGCCCCCGCGCTTTGATAAAGTGAATAACAGATCAATGGATTGGACCGAATTAAACAAAATAGTGCCAAGGGCTGAAATTCTAGCAGATTATTCTAGAGCATTTTATTTCCCCAGAAAGACCCTCATATTCTTGGTAAGTATGAATATGGATGCATGGACTCAGTTGTGGGGACCCAAGTGGACCAAGTGTCATTTAAAAAAACAAAACAAAACAAAACAAACAAACAAACAAAAAACAGAAGCTCTAATTGTGTATTACTTGGTATAAGTGTTAGAGTGCCAGTCTGACTGCTTTAATGCCAAGCTAGAATAATGTGCCATGTTTAGTACAAACTGGTAGAAGCTGTTTGCCTCGGCCCAAACTAAACCAACTCTTGCACGAGTTAAAGGGATAGTTCACTCATTTTGTAAAACATGATAGTATTTTACCCCTACCCCCTCCTAGCTGTTATGTAGGACAGTAGTGGTGCTTATTAAAACTTATTTAACACTTTGAGTGGATTAAAGTGGTTATTTTAGCTGGGGGGAAGTCCACCTCAATGGCAGGACAGTTAGCAGTTTGCATTAACAGTTAGCATTTGGAGCATCCAGCCAGTATTCAGCACTCAGTAACAATGAGAGAAAAATAGCAGCCCACCCACCCCCAGCAAAATGAGAAAACGTTCACCATAATTCAATTTGCTTGAAATTATTGTGACATTAAAAGTCACCACACATGCACAATCTAACCACTTTTAATGTATTTGTGTTCAAGTGATAGATAGATAGATACTTTATTGATCCCAACCAGGGAAATTCTGGAAACTAAATGACTCCGCCCAACGTGGGGCTCGAACCCACGACCCTGAGATTAAGAGTCTCATGCTCTACCGACTGAGCTAGCCGGGCTGTGTAAGTGTTCAATTATGACATATAAACATCTTTTTTGTTTCATATCAGGGTTAGGGTAACCCTTTTATAGGGCAAAATGGGGGTCCGTGGCTTAATCAAAGTCGACTTGGGGTCGGCAACATGAAAAATGTTGAAATCCCCTGCTTTATCCATACAGGTACCCTCCCCTAAAGGTGATGGCGGTGTCCATTTCCAGGGATCTGTCAGTGCATGTCCTCCACGATGTGAATGCTAGCAAGCTGACCGACAGACAGCAGGCCCTGCGTGCCAGTGTCCAGAAAGGAGAGCCTAAATGTCTAGGGGTGAGTCACCAAGTGTGTGTGTGTGTGTGTGTGTGTGCAGGTATATTACTATGCATAAGAGGAGACCAGTCTGAGCCGTGACGTGACATTTTCGGTAGAGTTAGACAAATATCTCCGTGTGCTGGTCAGTCATATTGTCATCTTCAAATGGGGGTTCCTTTCCTCCATCTCAAATGAAAAATGTTCCTGCAGAGGCAGCATTTTCAGACATGAAGGCCTCAAGTCTTGTTCCAGTCAGATTTATTGCTTAACTTGCTGCCTTCTGAACAGCCTCTGTTGTTGTTTTTTGTTCCAGTGCAAATTAGGGCTGAACAGTTTAACAAAATATCAAAATCACAATATGACCAAGTTCACTATTCAAATTTCAGGAGCTGCATCTGCATAATGACGGGAAAATGTTTGACAAAACATTGTTGTAAATAAAGTATTATGATGCTAAGAGACACCCTAGCCTTCAAACTGTATTTTCCAGATGTAAGTAACCACGTTTGTATAGTTCAGACTCCAGCAAAATCACACCATCATCATTTTAATAGCTTTTTCAGTGAAAATTACAATGCAAAAATTAGAATTCCCACTAAAATCCTGACTCATATCACAAACACAATATCGGTCATATCCGTGATCAATAAAAAATTGGGCACAAAAAATTGTATGTGATTACAGCTTTACATGCCTGAAATGAAAGACATGCTTGGATTGTGTAAAACTGCTGAGCACAACATCAGTCTCTGCCGACAGTGAGAAAAGAGAAATTTGTTAAAGGCAGAGGTGAGATAAAGAATCCCAAGGCCACTTATGGGAGCTGCTCTAATGTTTGTGTATTGGAGGACCAGTTAGAACTAGTCCCAAAGTGTTATTATCAGTACTCATGTGAGTATCAAAAGAGGAGATTCTCTGGAGACATTTTGAGAAAGCCAGCTTGCTGTTTTGTGTTTCTCACATGCTGTGTGTAATAAAGACACATCCATCACATATGAATTTAGTGAGAAATTCTTCTGAGACGCTAGAATTACCCTCGCCGCATCTACAAAGGGGGATTGGATGTTTTCTTTCAGACATCTGTTGTGTTGGTGTGGTTGTTGTGTAACTGTGGGACATGGGAACAGATTGAAAAGTTCAATTTAACCCTCAGTGAAAGCTGATTGTTTCCTGTTGTGTACCTCAGTGAAACTGTTCAGTCCAAGTCACAATTCTCCAATGTAGTCAACAGGCAGTCACTGACTCTCTCTCATGAACTGGCACAACTGTTGTATGTATGGACAAATTCTCAGGGTCCTATGTTGCCAGTTCAATATTCTGTTTACACACAATAACTCTAACCCCCTGAATACAGGGCAGGGAAACATCTTTTTCAGGTTCCTATAATGTGCTATATAGAGCTGGGGAACATAGCACCATAGGAGCATAGGACCTTTGGGACTTTATGACCTTGGGAACATAGGACCCTGGGGACATAGGACCTTGGGGACATTGTGACCTTGGGAACATAGGACCCTGGGGACATAGGACCTTGAGGACACATGACCTTGGGAACCTAGGACCCTGCAAGAGCATATATGTAGAACTGGGGAACACAGGTCCCTGGGAAGATAGGACCTTGCAGACACAGGACCCTGGGAACATAGGGCCCGTTTCCACCGCAGGAACTTAGGGGTAGTTTTATGGGGTCGGGGCCGTGATGCGTGTCTCCACCACAGGAACCACCCCCGAAGGACAGAGTTCCGGAACTTTTACAGGGGCTAAGCAAGTCCCTGCCTCGGAGTAGGTACTCTGAACAGCCCCGAAAAACTCCTGTGTGAGGCTTGGGGTTTACTTGGTGCTGATTGGATATACTCAAGGATGTGACGTCAACAGAAAGTGACAAAATAGCCGGCATTTTTAAAACTCAGCAGACAACGAGGAGTCGCATTTTTAAACGGAGTTGTTGACAATCGTCTTTCTTTTTCTGCTTTCTTCTTCTTACTTCTGCCTCGTACTTCTGCTTCTTCTTCTTTGTTGTTGTTCTTCTTTGTTTCTTTGCCGCCGCGTGGCCTGGTCAAAATGGTCGCGCAACGATTACGTCGCATCCAGAGCCCGGTAACTTTACAGGAACCTTCCTCCTACTCGGCCCTCTCAGTGGAGACATGGCAGTCGAGAGGGCCGAGCGAGAGGACGTTCCTGTAGTAGCTCCTGCCCCCCAAATAGTACCAGGAACTTCTTCAGTGGAAACGGGCCTATGGAACCCTGGGGGCATGGGACCCTGCTGATCTATCAGCGTAAATGTTGAGATATATGGAATGGAATGATCACAGCACATGGGCTAGCTAATTCTTAGTGTGTGTGTGTGTGTGTGTGTGTGTGTGTGTGTGTGTGTGTGTGTGCCAGGTCTCTCAGGTGATGTTGGGTGTGATGGTAATGTCCTACTCCATTCCTCTCATTTTCACTGAGATCACTGAGGTGGTCAGGCTGGGAGTGCCTTGGTGGAGTGGCCTGTCGGTGAGTCTTTGAGTGTGTGAGAGAAAACACATGCTACTGCTTTAACTGAGGAGCAGCAATCGAGGGAATGATCTGTATTTAGCCATAGATTTTGATTCCTGTCCAACTTGCATCTGTTATTAAAAACAAGCAAAAACGATAATATAATGATGATGCTGATGTTGCAATCTCATTTGGACAATGACCACCCTTTCACCAACTTTTCCCCCTGTGTGACTGTGTCTCCTGCCTTTGTGTGCCCAGTTCATCATATCAGGAGTGGTCGCTATTGTTGTAGAGAAACACTGCAGCATGAAAACTGTAAGTCTGATGAACACACATACTACTTATACAGACAAACTCCACTGCTAAAACTAACGCAGGAATAATGAAATGTGCTCTTATTCACAGGTGGGGCTGTGTATAGGGGTGAGTGTGGTGTCCATTGTGCTGTCGGTTGTGGCTTTGATTGTCTACTCTGTGGACTTGGAGAAGAACCCTGAGTCTCAGTGTGTCCTCCTGTACAATCGCAGCTGTGATGAGAAATACTATGCCGTGGTGCGTATACGATTGAATTTAGTCCATTACACTTTTTTTGGCATGAAGGCTTCACTTTATTTCTTTTTTAAATTTTGGGGAGGATTTTTTGGAAGTTAACTGTCTTATATTTTTTAAACAAATTTCTTGGGTTATATGCAAATTTTCGCTTGGTTTGTTTTTGTACATTCTATTCACTGCCTTTTTGGTAATTTTCTGGATTTTTTTGCCACTTTATACTATTATCTTGCTAATTTTAAAATAGTTTCTCGCTGATTTGTTTATCACCTTTTTCCCATATTTTTGAGAGAAATCAAGCAAATTTGCAAAGGCTTTCAACGGGCTAAATGCTTCTAAAAACAATGAAACACACAAAATCTGATGTCAATCCAGCATTACGGATCTGACATTTACAGAAATAACTTTAATAATTATAGATGTAGTTTTCTTGTGATTTTTGTGATTTTCTTTTATTAGTTTTTTATTACACTAATGTTCACATACTTTTATGTTATTCTGTTTCTATTTCATTTTAACAGGGACAATGCATGTTAATAAACATTTCTGTAAACCCAAATTCACCAAAAGGCTAGTTTTCTGCTGCAGTTCTTTGCCAGATGTTACACAGGCTCCTTAAAAATAATTTGCTAAATTGCTCATCACTTTTTTCCCATGTTTTCCCATGAATTTTGCCAGTTTTCAAATATTTAAGTCATTTTCATAAAATAAAAAAGAGGAAAACTACAGGAATAATAAATGTGGGATGTTAAACATGACACTACCAGAGCCTGTGCTCAGTGGATATGCAGGAATGAAAGGTATGAAACAACATACAAGCTCAGTCGATATGCACGCATGAAAGGTATGAAACAACATACGGGCTACAGCATCATAAGGGCTATGCAAAATTCTTAAGCGGAGAATGTAACCAAAATTTAAAATTAAACAAAAGGTGAAATATACACAGAATCAAACAAGTTACAAATGGTGAAAATATAAATATTCTATATGCAATGTATGCAAATGAGAGAGACTGTGGAAATATGAAGATGCAAAATAAGTGAATTTATAGCTTAAGTCCATGACATGCAAAATATGTGCCATATGCCATATTTATTTTAATAAGAGAATATGCACATGTAATAATATTGATATTGCTGTAATTAAAAAATTTTTACCTATTCATGTGTATACGTATGGATATATTTGATGCATTGAAATGGCCGGAACCATTATATTATCAATATGTAGTATGTATTAGACGGACATGAGAATGTCAAGAAAGCAAATATGTGAAACGCAGCATACACACACGTGTGAAATATGCATTGTGTTGACATTAGTAGGTCTGTATAAAAGGTTGTTCATATGTACACAAATTGTGCAGGTGTGCCGATGTGTCCACTGTATGAAACATTTTGAGTTCACAGCTGTAGATAATATTTACAGAATCTTTGCATATAAAAAGAGGGGCACTACTGCGTGTTTGGAGGTACGAAAATCAAGGAATGTGCCTTTTTAATTAAGGACTTGGGTTGTGTTAGGTACAGAAAATGATGTGCGCACTCTGTCTCCCCACCAACAGAGGCTGAGCAGAGGAGTGAAGTCGTCCCTTCTTCTTTTCACCTTGGTCCAGACAGTCATCTCCTCCACTCTGTGCTACCTTCTCTACACGAAGAGACGCAGCTTCGGACAGTATGCTGTAAGAATCCAACTCGAATGATGCTCTCTCACTTAGCAAAGAACTACACTCAGTGACACTCCTCAAAGTGCATCCAGATCCAACAAAATGACCTTTATGTCTGACATTTTCAACAGTGTTTATGCCCAGTTAAGTCACCACACATTCAGACCGATGGCAGTCTAAGCACAGAGCACATATGTGAATGCTGAGGATGATGCAAGGCCCATTTCTTACAGTTCTGCAAAGCAAAATGGGCAACCGAATATATGTAATGCATCTGTTGCAATATCACACATGACAGGTAAGGGCACTGAATGAAAAATGCTGGTAAAGGGCAACTACCAATGAAGAAAAACACATGTTCCTGTGTAAACAAATAATAATAATGATGTATTTTATTTGTATAGCACTTTTATGGTGCTCAAAGACTGTAGCTGCTTAACAAAAGATTCTTGATTTATTACATTGTGGACATGTTTCAGCTTCTGCCGTTCTCAACATCTTCAGCTTTGGAGAATAAATGCCCCATGATGAACCTTAGTGCAGCTCAAGGTAGAAAAGTAGTCGCTTACTCAAAGACACTTTCAATAAAGAGAAAAAATATAAAGGTAAAACAGGGTCAGGCAATGGAGGGTTTTGCAGGTTGCAAGGATCGGTTTGAATTGAATTTGTTGTGGAATGGGGAGACAGTGGAGGTTTTGAAGGACCGGTGATGTGGTCTCTTGGGCAGGACTGGGTGAGCTGGATGTACTGCAGTTTGTTGAGGACTTAGCTTGATGTACCATGCAGTAGTCGAGTCTTAATGTGATGAAGGTTTGGATGAGGGTTTGAGTGGCTGAGAAGGAGAGTGATTGATGGAGATAGGCAATATTCTTTAAATGGAAAAATGCTGTTTGACTGATGTGACTCACGTGGGGTTCAGAAGAGATGGTGGGGGCAAATATAACATCAAGGTTGTGGATGTGTTGTGAGGTGCGTCTAGGGAAGCCATTAATGGAGCCAGTAAGGGAAAAATTGTGGGTAAATTTGGTTAGGGTCTAGGAGACTGTCACTGAGGGGAAACATGTAGAGAATAAAGCGGAGGGAACCAAGCACCGAGCCATGGGGGATACCTTGTGTGACAGGTGCTGTTGTAGATTTGCAGTTATTGATGTTGATGCAATGGTATCAGAGAGGTATGATTTACACCAGGAGATGGCAGTGCCAATGATGATGAAGAAGGATTTGAGGCGAATGAGGAAGATGGAGTGGTTGGCGGTATCAGATGCTGTGTTGAGGTCCAGTAGAATGAGGATGTTGAGGGAGCCAGAGTCAGAGGAGGAGCTGACTTTCAGCAATGCCATTTCGATGTTGTGTAAAGATCTGAATCAGGATTGCAATGTTTTGTAATAGATGATTGGAGGTGAGGTAGTCTTTGAGCACAGAATGACAAATTCTGGTATTTATGACAGAAAGGGGAGGTTGGATATACATGTGAAGTTATCAAGGATTTCAGGGTCAAGACTGGACTTTTTCAGGTTGGGGACAATGTGGCAAGTTTGGGTGCAGTAGGGATGTAGCTGACGGATGAAAGTGTTAATGACTGTAGTGATGAGTGGACCGATGGTTGGGAGATAGGCTTTGGTATATTTGGAGGGGATGGGCTCTGGCAGCAGTCTTCATTCTGGCTAGAAATTTGGAGAGGTCATAGGTGGAGATAGGGGAAAACTCAGAGAGGGACTGGTTTGTCAGGGGCAGGGTGATGCATACAGGGTCAGAGGGCACATGGGTGGGAGTGGCCCGTTGGCTGGAGATTTAGTCAATGATAAAAAGTTATTGGCTGCAAAGGATTGGGAATGGTTGTCCATTGGTTTTAGGAGTTTGACTGACTGTGGAGAAAAGCAACTTGGGGAGCCAGACTACGAGATCAGAGTCGTATGTGGAGCGGGTAATGTGTGGAGCAAGCTTGTATTTTTGAAGGTGGGCTTTGTAGATAGATAGATAGATAGTTTTGGCCATAGTCTGACGAACTATGACCACGACATTTTCTGAGTCCCTTGTAGTGTAGCTAGCTACTTTCTGCAAAAAGTACCTTGGCTGTAGCCTCGCTACTTTAAATCAAGAGTAGCTTGTAGCTTGCCAAGCTACAATCTCAAAGAAGCTTCCCCAACACTGGATTTATCTCAGATGTGACCAGAATAATCACTCTAGTGTGGTGTGGGGGGAATTTTACTCAGCCATCAGTAAAACCTGCAGTGAAACAGCTGCTAACCCATCTAAAACGATTTTATTAGTCTGGCTTTCACTGGTTTTAGTGTCCCATGATGGTCTAAATGCAGTTTCAAAGGCTACTCCATCCCAACAACAAATCATTGAATACAGATTCAGAACATGTCAAAGAAATTAAAATGTCAGTATTGGTGTATTAGAATATTGGCCTCCAAAAAAAACATATCACGTGAAACCTAGTTGGAAAAGTAACAAAGTCTTCCTTAACTGAACAAATTGTTTTACAGTCCTCCTTTTGCTTTGGCTCAGTTTGCACAGTTTCAGTGTACAAACCTCAGTGCAAAGACCCAAGCTGAGCTGCCAAAATCTTGAGACACAAGACACTTCTTACATACAAAGTGCACAAATCACAGCTCACTTGTTAGAATACACCCTCCACATAGAAGAGGAGTGTGTCAACAGACATGCTCCTCACTAAATCAACTCAGCATCTGTTTTCAGTCATGCCTCATTACATCCAGTGACATTGCCCTGGTTTGCAGCACTGCAACAAAACTGCTTATTAATTTACACTTTAGAGCTGTTTTATCACCACCACCACCATTACTATGAATATCTAAATCTATATATATTATGAAATGATAATTGAATATTCTGTTTTGAAGAGATTATTTTTATTTGTCAGTATTTTTGGATAATGAGTCATTTATTTGAAATGTAACAAACTGAAATTGAATGATGAATACTTCCAATGCTCTGATGCTGTGATGGCCATTTTACATGATGCATTACATGATGATTTTATTTGACAACCTGTTTTTACTTGCCATAGGGATTTTAAACACAAAATTAAGAGTATCAACATTTCGCAAGCAGTTTTGCAAGTTTTGCACTTTGAAGCCAGTGTAAATAGTCAAAGCAATCATAAAGAAAAAAAAAACTGTAAAAAAAAATCTAAAACATTACCAGGTTTTCTGGAGCTGTGTCGTGACTCACCCCAATATCCCCAAAAGTCTGCAATCCTGAGCCCTTAGTCATAACAATGTGCACATTGTTTTAATAGGCAGAGAGATCATTTCCTTTGTTTACTACTCTCTCCCTAGGCTGATATTAACCCATCGCTGCTAATTTAGCCCAACTCTTACATTTCAAAGTAAAATGATGCCTTTTCCATGGTCTCATGCCATAACAGCTATTTGTAACTCTTTCACCACAGCAGTGTTTATTTGTGTGACAGGATCATCAGCATTATTGTGTCGAAGCCAGCTGAGCATTGTAGCATCTTGGTTTTATTTGTGTTTACATGAAACAGCTGCCATATTAAAATACCAACAGCCAGAGGCCCTAAGCAGTTCTCCATCCCACACATCTAAACAGGAAATAGCAGATACCTTTACTTTCCATAATGTATTTGTAGAAATTCTACAAAATAACACCAAAGAAAATACTTTAAGTACACTCATTAATTTATCCCAGACTGCAATCACTCAATCAATTAATCCAGAGCTTCAACAAGCACACATGAGAACTCTGTGGTAGAAGAGGCAGAGATGTATACATAGACATGTTGCATTGTGAATAAGGGGATTCACATAATGTACATGCCCAAATACTGACCAGCTGCTAGTTGGCTTGGTTTTCATATTCCCATACACCCACCTTTGATTTAGAACAACAAGTTCATGGATGCCTGTTCTCTGAGAACTGTCAAAAGACATTCTGGGAAACATTGGGAGATACTAACTAGAGGCAGATGAGTCAGATTGACGGAAAGTGAGTACAAATAAAATACAGCACCAACCAACCACCAACTACTAACACGTCACTTCATGGGTGGTTCCTCATTGGGGAAAAACGTGATTGCTCATTGAACCAGTAGGCTCCACCAACAACTATTTTAAAAAATGTTCCTTAGAGAACTTTTTTTTTTTTTTTTTTGCCTAAAGTTCTTGGAAAAAACCATTTCTACTTCTTCTATGTGGTGTGAGCAGTTCCTTATGAAATCAAAAGCCAGCTAGATCCTCTCCTTCAGCTTGACAGTATCCTTCACTGGTGGTGTTCACCAGCAAGTTCATGGGTTGTTGCCATGACAAGCATTGCTTTAATTGATAATTAATGGGCCATGGGAATTTGTTCATCCTGTCGACATGTGTATTATGGATTTGGAATAGGCTTAGAACCATGATATCCAAGGTATTCTGTGGGAGGTGATGCTGGAGTGATGTGCAGTAGTGTGGTTTGCAGCTGAGTATGATGTAGTCAGAAAGAGGGTCAACACTCCCAGGGTCACCAGAGAGACCATTTACATGAGTAATCAGTTGAATAGCAGGGTGGATGTCCCACTTACAACACCTGCTCCATAGAAAGCAAACCCATCATCTTCTCTATGGAGCGCTTTCTCGTTAAACTTGTAAACTGACAGAATTTCCAAAGTTTGTGCAGCACTTGGCCATATAAGAATACTCTGGCATAAAGACGTCAGCTATGTCCTGCAGTCAAGTACTTCCCAGGTCAGAGGGTGAGCTATGCATTTCCAAACTTTAAAAATGTGAGAAGATGAGTGAGTTTACTGAAATCAACCAACAGCCTTCTTCTCCTTGAAAAGAAGAATTTCAGATTCTCACAGTTTCATGATGTTTTCTGTACCTACTGATGACCATAAAACATTTAAATGAAAAATGGCACCTTTTAGTCAACCATCCCTTTAAGTGTAGATCTCAGAATCAGATCTAGTGACACCTTGAAATCTTGGGCTTGAAATCGTACAATGTGAATAATCACTCAAGAAAATCAAGAATAATTTACTTGCTGAGGTTTATCACTTCAGTAATTCTCTCTGTTTGTCTGTCTCTGTCTCTCTGTCTGTCTGTCACTCTCTCTGATTTGCAGTCTCTTAATGAAGGTGCTCCAGCAACCCCCACAACAGTCACACCCCCAGACATGAACTGATCAGTTACTTGACCAGGCAATCATCTGTCTTTGATGTGACTGTTCACCCAACGTCAAGACGACTGGTCATCTTTCATCGAGGTTACTGATCACTTATTGTTCAAGTTTTCATCTTTTCACATGCCTGCCAGTTTCCTGTTTGAACTCTGAGAACTGACCATTGTGCTACCTGAGGGTGCAGATTAGTGAGATTGAAGCGTATCTGCTTTCATGTGCCGTTCTTATGAATGCCTGTCAAATCCCTGAATATTGGATTATTGGTGCAGTTCGGCCAGATAACTGAAAGCACCTGTGACCAATAGATGTACAATAGAAGGATGGAAGGAAGAAAGAGGAAGAACAAAAGCTAGAGGGGAAGGAAGGAAAGGTGATATTGTGCCTAATATTGGCATATTGTTTTAGTCATACCAGATTATTGATCAACTTGAAGGGGAAATGAGGGAAGGAAGGAGAGAGGTCGTGAAGAAATAATTGAATGAACAATTAAATGAACCAACAAAAATCTAAGACAAAAGATTACCCTGCACCCAAAATAAATAGGGATTTTGAGACATAATTGATTAAGCTGTCACAGACTCATGCCACTTTCTTAATTCACAGCCATGAAATAATATCTTATCTTAAAAGTCTTAATGTATTCTAGATTATTCTTATTCAGAGAAAAAAAAGTTTGTACTGAAGTACATGAGCCATCTTTTGACTGTTCCTTTTTCTGTTGATTTTATTTGAACATTTTGGATGGCATAGCATGGTGTTGGTGTGAAATGGCTTTTTCTCTTACAGTTCCGGGAGGAATGTGACACTAAGTATGCACAGTTTTATAATTCAGTATGTTTACACAAAGTTACTCACAAGAGATATGCTCATAAATGTTTTCCTAAATCTTTGATATAGTTTTGTATATTTTTATTAAATAAAACCATGTATCTGAATGTATGTATATAACTATGAATATGTAAATTATATACATTGTGTCTGTAAAAGCATGGTCATGTGAATTTTGTCAACGCACATTCACATCATTTAAGCATGAGGCAGTTGTGTGGTTTTCACTCAGCTCACCTATAAAACCCCATCCAAACCCAAATCACATGTTTTCAGAGCACTGCGGAATAATTCTAAACCTAAATCTATTCTGTATTTTCATCAGGCTGTCAAAATATCAGCCATGCCGCCTGGCAGTACAAGGAATAATCTGCAGATTTGTCATATAATATCAATGGGCATCTGCTGCTCTTATCATCCAGTGACTGGTGGCTCCTCCGTGGGAAAACTAAAAAAATAAAAGAACTGGATAATAGACCGGTGAACACCAGTGTGATTAATGACATCAGATAAGGTTCTGTTCCTCTAAGTGCACCAGAGTCTTTCCAGTGAACCAACATGAACAACAGCGGGACCCAGACTCTGTTAGACCTGCATGGAACACAACCTTAATGTTTTTATTAACACCTGTGTTTACCCTGCTATTTCATTTCAAAATGGCTGCTGTGAAAACGGTCGTTCAGCAGGAGCAGTTTTCGGCACAGTGGCTGAGCAGACCTGCTTACAGGAGCATAATAGAAGCTCTGATTCTAAAAGATGTCTGACGGTGTCCATTTTGAACTTAAGTATCCCTCAGGGTGGGAAAGTCCACCTGGAACATTTTTTTTGTGGATGTCACATAAAACTAGCTGTATTTAGGCAATATCGGACTTGAGGTCCTGCCGTTATTCTGAATATTAGCAAGGCTGTGATTCAGTGGTAGGCTGAAGGTAATCACAGTAGTGCTGATATTCAGTATAACAAGTGTGACATTGCTTTTACTCAACAGTTTTACAACAGGTGCCGTCAGAATTCAAGTTTCAACTGAACAAAAATGATTTCCCAACTGCAAGCTAGCTTCCCTAGAGATTTCCACCACAGTATCTGCTTATGCTTTGTTGCCCAGAAAAGCAGCACTTCCTAACCTTCATTTGAACCACAGCCATATCCTCAGACGCAGCGCTGCCACAGTGGGGGCCAAAAACAAAGAAAGCCGCTGCATCCAAGCTTCTTTCCTTTCCCTTGTCAAGGGTGACCAGACATCCCTATTTTCAGGGAGCAGTGCCCTGATTTGTTGTTTTGTCCCCGGCTGGATCTGTCCCCGGAAATGTCCCCAAATCCCCCCTTCTCTGGACAGCACTGGTATTATTAGAGGATGTCTTGTGATTTGTAGTTTTTATCTCAAAACCACAAGAATGCTATTCTGCTTATAAATGAGGGGATATCGCTTTAAGAGCTTGTGTTGTGGAAAATGTTAAGTTTTCCTTTTTGTTTGTAAGTGGCTACCACAAGACAGATCCTCAAAGTTACTCAGATTTTCCAGATTTCCATCTGGAAAGAGTAAACTTGGCCTCTAACTACTGACCTTTCAACTATCAGTTAGCCTGACTGGCACTAGATGGAGCTGTTGTGTGGAGTTTGGCTTATCAAAGACGCCGGCTAATACAGAAACATAAAATACTCCTATCAGAAACGCCAGATTTTCACACCATCTTGTTTAACTGTATATTTGAACATTACAATTACAGCCGAATAAGGACAAATTTGCCAATCTGACAAGTCTCTGCAATTCAAATGTTTTCTACCTGGAAACGGCTGTTGTTAGTGCAGGGTCACACTGATTCAATCTGTAGTGGGCCAAAAACTTTAAAATGTAATTGTATTTCTCATGGAATGAAAATGTTCGGCCATTTGCAGACAACCAGATATAGCTTGTTCTGCGTATTTCACCCACAAAGTGACACAAGTTCAGAACAGTAATGTCCTCCATCACCAGAGTGATTTGGAGGCTGCACCTGTGCCAGAGGAATACTGCTTCACACTGAGGCTGACGCTGACTGCTTTGCTTAATTTCATTGCACTTAGCATAAAGGTCCACACTGTCGATGCAGCGTGGAACAAGTTTTAAGCTGAAATAAACTTTTTAAAAAAGGAAATCACTGGCTAGCTTAGCATTACAGAAACTGACACACTGGTAATAGCAAATTTCTGGCTCATGACAAGTTGTATGTTGGCCTGTTAGCCTAAAGGAAACACGACAAAATTTTTGCCAAATAAGGATTTTTTTTTTTTTTTTTAAGAAATGCTTTTCAAATAAATTTCTGTTTTGTCCCTAAGGCAAAGGTATGGCAAGCAACTGCCATACGTTGCCATACTCAGCTGATGCCCACTTGAACATCTACATCCTACACATCAGATGTTTTTAAACCAGGGAACAATGACTATGACTATGAAGGTGCTGATGGCCACAAGACAGTAGTAATATGTTTTTAAGGAACCTAAGCAGGGAAAGTTTCTCATTTAGTTCCAGCGCAGTGCAGTGCTCTTTGGCTTTTATTCCTCCTAAATCTGATAAGTTGAAAGAGCGAGGCCCACTTTGTCCTGCCCAGCTGATG
Organism: Myripristis murdjan; assembly: GCF_902150065.1. Taxonomy (NCBI): domain Eukaryota; kingdom Metazoa; phylum Chordata; class Actinopteri; order Holocentriformes; family Holocentridae; genus Myripristis; species Myripristis murdjan. Next base: position 38,522,476 of record NC_043980.1, read on the forward strand.
ACCTCCTCTCCTCCTCCTCCTCCTCTTCCTGTCTTTCCACAGAGGTTTCTTTCTTTCCCCCTGGCTGGGGAAGGGAGCGGGGGTATCCGCCTGATTGTCGCAATACGCTATTCTCTCATTCCCAGAAGAAAGTGCTCAGCCTCAGCAGCAAAAAAGACAGAAAACAAGAAAAGCTTCATGTCCATGTCTTACATTTAGGACCTCATTAGCCTACACACAAAGGGACGTTCTCTCCGGACCCGTATCTGAACACTGCTGAATATTATTGTCAAAAATCACACATTCCAAGGACAGAAATCAGCCCTAGGGTGGTTGTTAGAGCTGCAGCTCTGTCTGTATGACTGTTGAGTCTGTGTTTTGTGAAACTGCATGCTCTCAGTTGTGGACCTGATGTGAAGAGCATACGTTCACATTGCAGTTGATGGTTAAAGGCTTTTCAGACACAAGCAATGATTGTCCCCTATGATTTGAATGTATATAGTACATTAATAGTTTCTGACTATTTACATTTTGTAAATCCTTTGGCCATATCTATGCTCTGATAAACAACCATTTCTAGAAAGAAGAGTAATAATGATAATTCATTCATTCCTAAAGAATTAATTCCCAGTCATCATTTCATGGCATTACTTGCCTTTTCATGCCATTGTAAAGAAAAGTCTCATCTAAAGTCTCATTCTATTTTTTTTTTAAGGTGAATACTGTTTTTACCATAATCATCTATTCCTTCACCTTCTCAATGCCACAAGTATCTGTAGGAGTTGCAGTCTGTGGAGTACAGTTATTTTTTATTTTTATTTATATTTTTTTTCCATGAGGCGACATTGCCACCTTCTGGATCTTTTATTAAATGCTCCTGAAATGTACAACCAGCATGTCTATCCCCTGCAGGACAGTGATGGAGAAGGACCATCTGCTGGTTAGAGGACACACACACACCCACCCACACCATACACACTTACAGAGTCTATGTTTTCTCATAGACTCTGTGTTTGTGGACTTTTTAGGTTTTGGGTTATTGGTTAAATGAACAGTTGTTTTCCATGTACCTGCTGCAACCATGGCAGTGAGAACAAGCCCTTCATTGGAACTGTTCTTCTCCGAAAGGAAGTGGATGTGGCCCAACATGATTTACAGAAATAAGTTGCTCCACCAGCTAGGGCTGGAAAAGGGCGTCAGTGTTGATTTCAAACAAACGATGGGTGTTGTGTATCCTGTAAAATATTTTTCCAGCTTTGGGTCACCGTTTGAAATCATGCTTTTTGCTGGGCCAGGTACACTCAAATTCATTTTGGAGAAAACAGGAACAGAAACAGGAATGTATGGATGTATTACACTCGCATGGAGTAGCAAATCTATATGGGTAACAACCCAAACTATGACTTTGTATATTTATATCAGCTTCAGGTTGGCTTGAATGTCCAATGAAAAAATGTTTGGTTGCATCCAGAGAGAACAAAGACAATCAAGGATCCAGAAAGTAGCCAATAGATGTAAAGTTGCAGCAGCAAACAGGGTCTGAAATCCTCCACTTCAAATTCTTAAAGTCTTTGTGCAGTGTAATCCAAGTCTTGACTCGCCATTTGTATGTGTGCCAGTTTGTCCAAAACCAATGCACTTTCATTGAAACATAAACCAGTTCCAGAAAATGCCTTGTGCATGACCAGCTCTGTGCAACTGGCCTGCATGTTCACACAATGAAGGCCCACTTGTGGCTTGTTGATTGTCCAGGTGTCCTGTTCAATCATTGGCTTTAGTGACAGACTGAATGGGAAGTATTGGTGGATCCGTGTGTGATAACCCACCTTTTGCTATTTATCAAAATCATCTGGGATTTTAAGTCTTGTGGTGTCTTCCCAGCCTAAGACTACTGAATAAAACAATTGAGACTGACCACAATGATAACGTTTCCCAATGAATGACATGAATAAAACAAACTATACACCTGCACACACACCTGCCCCCCTGCACAATGTAATACAATATAATCCAACTGTTGTGCCTCAGGTTTTCTTTTTGTCAATTCTATGTTTGGCATTGAGCTGCATTTTATTGAGACCTGTTTCTCATATTCTGTCCCATCATGTATATAAATAGGGAGGACAAAAAATTAGGAACACCTTTCAATATAATGTAATCCAGTACAAGACCCTGCAAACTGCAACCTCAATAATAAACACAGAATTAAAATCACACATTCTCCATAAATGTCAACAAAAGCTGAACATTATAAATTTTGTTAAAAGAGAGAATTGATGGCAGAGCTGTTGACCTGAACTGCATTAGATTGTACAGGTGGACCTGAGAAAGTGGCCACTGAGTGTAAATGGAGATATACAAAATAGCACGTGAATGCAACGCTGTTTAGCTGCCCATTTATTGATTTCGGATTTCAGAGCTTTTTAAACAGTACTTGAACGCAGCACGTCATAACTATAAAACGAAAACTGTCTCATTGCGGAAATCCCAGAAGTGAAGTACTAAACGGAAAGCAACCGGTTATTAACAACGAGTGTCTGTATTTTTTTTTTTTTTTTTTTTTTATAATTCACTAACAAAGAAACGGACAAAAATTGCCGGCGGAAGTAAAAGGGAGGGTATTCTAGTGGAAACTAGTTGCATAGGCCACGCTGTAGGTGGCAGACGTGTCTTTTCGCTAACAGGCACCTCCAAGTTTTCCCAACAGGATATGGAAAAACTTAGTTGTTGAGTCAACCCGTGGTCACTTAGTACCTAGAGACTCAACTTTTACTTCTCATAATACAAAAGAGTGGTTCTTCGGGGCAGGACCGTGTCATTGTAATCACTTTAACATGTTCCCCCATTCAAACGGCAGTGGCCTCAGTCGGCTGTGTGTGCTGTGCGGGCTGAGCGTCCTTCTGCTCTCCGCTTCGGCAGAGGAAGTGTTTGAGCAGCGGTCCGGGATGATCCAGGAGCTCCGGGCAGCCCTGGCTGACCTGGCCGCAGAAGGGAGGACTTACGTGGGCAAGGTAGCGGGGGAGCAGACGGTGCTGTCGGTTCAAAAGGTGAGGGACGAAAACACACGGAAAAGATGCTGAATGCCGCGGACTGTGGCCTACTTGAGATATATAGGCTAACCTATAAGAAAACGGGCAACTACCTTGCATACAGTTGTAACAACATAATGTCCAGTATTGCCATAAGTAGCACTCAGAAATGTAGCAACCCATGTTTTAAGTGTACTTACTGACAGGGTTCCTACACTAATTCGTAACGTATGAAAAAAAGAATGGAATATGATTTTGACCATTTCTAGGGTTAGGGTTGGGGTTAGGGTTAGTATTTCCGTTCCCACACTATTGCTTGTATTAATAGTTCTCTAAAATAGCTTGATACAGATATTGCAATGCAAAATCAACCAGACAAGCAGCATATATTGATTTTGTTCACATTTGGAGGAGGCAACTTTTGTTTTCTGCTGAGTGGGAGGTCCATATTACTGTCCATGAATGTAATTTTTCTAACTCATATAAAACACACACGCAGACACATATATATGTGTGTGTGTGTGTGTGTGTGTGTGTGTGTGTGTATGTATGTGTATGTATACACACACACATATACACATACACTCACATATACATATGTGTGTGTGTGTGTGTGTGTGTACATATATACATATATATACACATATATATGGAGGAGTATCACAAAAATGGGCACTTGAATGAATATTAAACATGCTGATTATATCCTAGTATACACTGTCAAACTGTATATTTTGAAATCTAGCCTAAACAATGTTAAAACAGTTACATTTTCAGCACATATCATTTATAGGCGTTAAATGTAAAAATACACTTATGTAAATAAAGGCCAGAACATATAGTTCCTTATGTCACCACATATATATTTACATACTTGATTCTGGGTAAACTTTGTTTCATGTTGTTTCAAAGTCTAATGACAGTGAAAGGTGAGCAACAACAAACAGCTTCTCCCTGGTTAGACCTGTTTCAGGTTCACTTGGAGCTAAAGGTACTGCAAATGAAGGTAAAAGTATACAGTGATCCCAGTTACTCCGCCTTGCATCTGTGCATCCTGTGTCAACCCCAAATCATCCAACCATGAATCAACCTCTTTCTTTCTTTCTTTCTTTCTTTCTTTCTTTGTTTCTTTCTTTCTTTCCCTCCCTCTCTCTGTCTTTCAGGCGTTCTCTCAGGTTCTGCATGTTGTGGCAGAAGCGGTGGCCAGTGGTCTTCAGGTCCTCTCTCAGTATCTCACACATTTCCTGCAGGCCGCTGGACTTGAAGGTAAAGATTCACAAAGGAAACCTGCTCAGTAAACAAGGAGAGACAACTTTATCAGTCTCTGTTGTGCTGCAGGGCAGAGGTCCTACAGGGGGGTTAAATGAGGACTTGAATTGATTTTCACTGTAAATTCATTCACTACAAATGAAGTGGACTACAGCACTAGTTCTCAAATGGGCATGTGTACCCCTAGGGGTACACTGGAGTACTGCAGGGGCTACATGAGATTGTTCTTAAAAAAAAAAATGTTAATTTAAAACATGTGAGTCATGCACAGTTCCTAAAATACTTATCCTATGCTATTATAAGTTCAATAAAAAATGTAACTTTAAGTTTGATCAACCACATTTTATATTCAGTTTCCCGAAGGTGTTCACTATGATCGAGAAGCCAAGACAAAAAAAAAAAAAAAAATCCAGACAATGGATTAGTGGTTGAAATGTAGCAGTGATCCAGCTGAAAACAAGACAAGTAGAAAGAAGTGAAACAGAAGCAAAAACAGAGCCAACAAAACCTCCTCAGTATCCGGTTGTTGTTCCAGACACTGATGGCACTGTGTTGGACCTCTGCTTATAGGATTTCTACCAGTATTTTTCCTTGCACTGGTGAGGGGGTACTTGGCTGAAAAAAGGGGGTTGAGAATATCATGATTTAAGCCATGACAGACATTCCCATGCCTATTGTGTCTCATGAGTTGTTGCAGCAATTTTGGGGTTGATACAATTTGTTATACAGATTGGGTGCACAATTTGACCATATTGGACAGCTTGAGAATTGATAAACATAGTGAAACATAAAAAAATTCATGCTGTGATTTAGTAACTTTATTGTCAATATATCTAGAAAAACAGACATCCTTTGAATGTCCTCTGTCTTTAGTGGATGTCAAGTTTCATGAGGCTGTGATTATCCTAGAGGTCACTATAGGTCAGTTTATACAGTGACATCAAGCTTAAAAAAATGCTCTGACTACATTGAAATGGCTGCTATGGGGGCCAACATCATCACACATGAATCAAATGTGGCTCATTGAATCCACAAGAGTCTCAGCTTTCCAGTCAAAGCCAACTGATGCAGCTCCAAGACTGTTTAGGCCCCAGTCTGCACACACACACCATTTTACAACAGGCCACAAGAACACATGGGGACTGCAGGCTTTGTGGCCCAAATTGCATGGGATTAGCAGAAGGTGGGCGTGTCTGAGAAGGGGAGAGCCGTGGCTGCCCAGAGAACCCATTTTCATTCACACATCTGGAGGTCAGAGGTCAAGGGACCCCGCTGAAAATGGCCATGCCAGTGCAAGCAAAAAACTTGCTAAAAGTTAGCCAAACTTTGAAGCAAGATCTTCAATCTAGCTTTAAAACTGAGCCATCTGTAGCTTCTGATAGCATTATTACTGAAGCCATAATCATTATTTTTTAAATAGAATTGTATGATCTATCAAATGGAATGCTGCAGTCAAATCAAGAAGGACCCGGTTTACCTCGATCAAGGGCACTTAGCCTTGCTATAGACTATATACTGTATTTTTCGCAGCCACATCACTGAGACCAGAACAGCTCCTTGCCGTAAAATGCAGAAAAAATTTCCTGCTACTGCTGACTCTCTTTAAGGGACACACCAAAGATAAAATTCACCCTCCTCTCTGTGTGTGTGCTCTCCCTGTTCTCCGCAGTTGCCCTCCCCCTCAGCAGAGTTACCCCAGAGGGGGTGATCTTTGTTGCCCAGTGGGTTCTTTTGGCTCTTATTGGTTATTGGCTGATCTCCCTGGCCTTTCGACTGGTCGCATCCACTCTGAGGCGAGCCTTGTGGCTGGTCAAAGTGGCTGTGGCCATTGCCTCTTTTGGACTAATCCTGAGCGACCACAGCGTCGGCACGGAAACCATGGCTATCCGACTGGCTGTGCTGGTGTGTGTCTGCGTCCTGTTTGGTGTGGGGCCATCGAGGGGCGGGACTGTGGCTGATAAAACCGCCCACCTGGAGGAGCAGGTGAAGATCCTAGAGAGACGACTGAGAGAGATGGAGAGATGGAGGAGGACAGAGGAGTGACGGAGGGGAGCAGCTGGATTAAGAAAAATGGGGAACGGTGAGGGAGAGGGGAAAATGCATGGATGGTTTTTTGTATTATTTCTTTTTCTTCTGTGCCTTTTTATTCTATTATCTCAAAAAACAGGCGTCCTGAAATCTCGTCTCCATACAGAGGTTTGGGACCTCAGGGATGAAAAGCTGCAATGTCATAACTGTTTTTTTTTCTTGTTGCTACTATTAGGCTCAAAAGTAATGCAATTATTCATTACTTTTAATTCCTTTCACAACATGTTTACTTACATCCTGGGTGCTGTAAATCATTACCTTGCACTGCTGCACCCTCAAAACTGGTGATTGCTCGTTGTAAAAAAACATTCAAGAAACCAAACAGGTTTGATGTTCATTGTTCTCACTGTTCTTGCACTTGATGAAATCAATGATAATATTTCCGCCCAGAAAAGATAGACTTTTCTACCATCAGTAGCTGTATATAGGGTCCTATATAGGGTCTGATCCAAAAACTGTTTATCCATACAGATTTCAGAATTATATATATTCATTATGAAATCCCCACTTAATACAAGTTTGGGTGATTTGTGGTCAAAATTTTTAAGTCAAACACCCTTGACTGAATTTAAGTGTAAAATGCCTGAGTGAACCCATTGTTTGTTGCAATGTGAGGTCAAACTAGGTTTTATGTGTCCTCTAAACAATCAGTAAATTAATGTGCCTTGGATAGTTTGTATTTCAAATGTACTATAGCACCAGCATCAGCCTTTTAGAAGAATGTAAATCACAAAACCAAACACATTCATTTCCTCTTACTTTATTTGTATTTGTTCTGTTAATTGAGGTGAATATGTGCACCTATAAATTGTGTTTTGATAATGTAATAAAAAACAGAATGTAACATTCCACAGGTGTGAAGATATGTTGGTGTGGTTAGAAAAGCACCTTTTTTTCTTGTCCACCTGTAGGATGTGGCAGTAGTGGATTTGAGGCAGGCTTAGCTCTTCACTTACAGGGCATAATATAAAAAAACCCCTTAAATTAAGGCTTTTTTCAGCATTTTACCAGCTGCTATTACATCAGAATCAGATCCCAAAAATTCAGTGAAAATGACAATTTCAACCACAGCTGCTGACGGAGGGTCACAGTGTGACCACGTCCTGGTGGCAGGGTGTAGCACAGTCATCCTGAAAATGTCCAATTGTTGGTAATTTATACATATAATGATGAAGAAATGACGACTTCCAATCGACTCAAGAGCTTATTAGTTTTAGCATGTGAAATTTTTGCATTTGTCTTCAAATCTTGGATAACACAAACAAAATCAGATTTTTGACTCCAAAACAGCTCCGTTCTTCTCAAGTCCTTATAAACAGGTAGACACCCCCACGAATTGAACGAATATAACTGTTATCACCTAAAAAAAATATGAGAAAATCAGGAAAACATGATTTTCGTATCAAATTGTATGCAAATTCGTGTTGCTGTTAGTTTCTGTTGGGGCAAATGCCATGACTTTTGAAGAGATTTCTGGATAACCACACAACTGGCTGTCAGACTGTGAAACACCACCCCCTCCTGAAACTGGGTCAGAGTTTTTGAAAGTATTTGAAACACTTTACATAGTGATGATGTGTACTGTGATTTTACAGAGCTTGCTAGCCATACCCAAACCACTGGAAATACCTGCCCATGCTAAACTGTCACATAAAGCAAGCTAAACCAAGTGCACCTCCAGGATTTCAAACTCCTCAAACATGAGGAGCGCTCAACCCAGGTTCCCTCACCCACCTTACCCTACAAATTAAGGCTGCCATTACTGACACAAGGCAGGTTGGGCTCATGGACGATTGAAAATCCTTTCAAACCACTTCAAAGTATTTGATGGAACCTGCACAGATGTTGCCACATAGTTGAGCTGCAGTTTTCAGGCTACTGGATGGTTTTGTTTGACTGGAGTGCCTACCAAGCAACAAAGTATCAGGAACACCTTCTGTTCATATTTTCAAGTCACATACAAGCACATTGTATCTCAAGTACAATTAATAAAACAACACATAAAAGTTCTTCCTACAATACAACCTACTTTGCATTTTCTTTAACAGGCATTAACAATGGAACAAAACGTACAAGATTCTTAGTTTTACATATAGAGAAAATTTTGTTTCGGCATGTCATTGGCTACTTCAGTGGACGTAACAGGCTTTAAAGTGAGATAACAGCAGGGAAATTAAACGACATGTAACAGAGAGGACCACTGAGACACCACTTGGAGTGTTGTTTGTCAGATCTGGATCAAGCAACAGTTACTTTTCTGAGTTTGATTCTTTCCTACTGCAACTCAGCCAACTGGGTCTGCCCAGAGGGATTGCTGATCTACCCGAGGCAGGCAAATACAAAGACTTGAAAGGAAAATTCCACCTTTACAATCTGTGATGTTCAGTGCTTCCCAGGAGTTGTGATGAAGTGCACAAAACAATGACACAAAAGAACAAGTTAACCATGGATACACTGCCAAGCAATGGGATGGACCCAGGAATTCAAGGCACATCACTTTCCAACAGTATTACACTGTTTTAGAGTTGAACTTTCCTTCAAGTGACGGATAAAGATGGCTGCCTTCTGCAATGCCTATTCCACCCTCAGTGCGATGTGTGTCACGTCTGGAGAAGTCAAACCAGAAGGCTTTCGTGTTCTTTTCAGGTTTTTGCTTTTGTATGCTTGTACCTAGAACGGACTTAAGCAAAAAAAAAAAAAAAAAAAAAAAAAAAACAACTGAGAACTGAACAAAGAATACACATTTAACAATGACCCATCAACAGGTTCATACGATGATATCTGGGCTGCAGTTAATTCATTTTCATTCAGAGCTAAGTTTCTCTTCAAATGTTGCCAATAAAAAGAAGCAGAGTAAACGTTCATTCAGCAATGTGATGTCAATTTCCAACTGTTGCTCTGAGTGTGAAAATGAATGGCACCCGAGAGGTACAGGCAATCTATGCATATAAACTGATTTCATTTATACAGAGTTGTACATTGTGTGTGAAGAGGTATAAAATGAGAGGTAGGATGCCAACTTTAACGATCATGGTCACTGAATGGCCCAAAATCCAGGGGTGGACTTGGATTTTTTTTTTTTTTACCAAGTGACCAAAAATGGTGTGAAAACAAGGCTGCTCATCCGGCCATATGGCCACCTGTCTCCTCTTCCTTTTCTTTACAATTCCACCCCTAGCCATCAATTGTAATTCACTTTCCAAATGGCTTTGGCTATATTTACACAGGAACAATACAAATCAAATGTTTCACAAATAACTGCATCTTTTCATTACCGGCAAAACATGTAAAAAGAAAGAAAAGTCAGATCTATGACACAAAGGGTAAAAAATCTGATCTTTTGTTGTTCATGTGAAAATCTACCCAAAGAGACAACAATCTGTGAGGACAGAGGCCAAGGTCACCTTGATATTGAGAGATGAAAAGGCACAGTCATCTGAACAGCTTTAGTTAAAAACCTGTTGTATGAGTGTAGTATTTCATAGCATTTGGATGGATTCACCAAACTCAAACTGGACTTTCCCTTTACTGGAGCAGATGTTTCTTTCTGATGTGAACAGACCACAAGAGCACAGTTTGTTTGTCTGCTGTAAAGATGTGACTGAATCAGCCGAGGTACCTGTACAGAATACCCCCAGCATGAACTGAATCCCACCTACCAATAAAACCAGTTGGCAACATCTAGAAAAACCACAGACACTGAGGTTATTATATATTCCAGTGACAGTTATTGTATTTTCTTTAAAATAGCAGCCACCTGGCTGATGTTACTTTGAGCTGCCAGAAACAGATAGTGCCCTCAGAGGAGTGTCTGCACACCCTGTGGGGATGGTAGAGACTTTGGTAGAGAAAGACATTTGTGCTACGATTTCCAGGTCACTGAATGTCACCTGGGAGCTGGGAAGGTTTCTGACCGCTGTTCCAGATGCCAATAAGAGGAGATGTCAGTCACTCCATCCTGACCCAGAGCATTCCAAATGAACTGTTGTACTCCTCGTTCAGTCACTTGTGATATTGTCCTCACATCAGAATATCCAACCAGTTGGATGCACAGACCCTGGGAGCGGCCGTAGGAAGTTAAAATTACATGCTGAGATCAGCTTTGACTGCACTCAGGGCATTAGATCCTGGTGCATGTGAGTGAGCTAAATATTAGTTCCTTGTTTTGGTTCATTTATAGACTTAATCTAATTTTTATGTAGTCCTAATTCATGTGAGCAAATTAATTAATGAGCCTGGGATTCCCTAGGCTCCATAATGGACAAAGATAAAGTAGCCATCTGACTGGCTGATGGGTTGTCCATGCTTTGTACAGGGCGGATTCTGGTACTTTCTGATGCATTACAACTAGCTGATAAATGGTTCTGGGGAAAAAGGTTTCAGAGGCTGGAAGATGAGTGCTAGGATTTTTTTGCTTGAATGGCCAGGAGGCCACTCTGAAAGGCAGTCAACGTGTTTCTTTTGATACCATTCTGACGGTTTGGTTGTAAAAAAAAAAAAAGACACTGTGAAGACACCATAAGGCTCTGCAATTTGTTGGCTACACTTTTTTTCTTCTAAGGCGTCGGTCAACCCTTCCTATGAAGTTTTCATTCCATTTTTTTCAGCGGCTTGATTCTAGACTCAAGAACCTTTTCTTCATATCCTGATTTCCATTGTTATTTGCAACCCCTCCTCACACCTCAAACTTTGGAGGACAGACAGAAGTCAACTCTAACTAGCAAACTCTGTGTTGGGACTAGAGGATGAGGAGAGAAGATCAAAGGAATCAAAACGGGATGGATCATTCTCCAATGAAAATTTAGATAGAAACGCAAATTCACTTGTTGTATGTTCATTTGTTATATAAATCATTCTTGGCCACTTCCTAGATTGGATATGACTCTACTGAACTTATGGTAAACTGTAATTATCAGATCAGATTTTGACATCCATTCATAACACTTCAAGCAAAGACATCCTTTTCTTGTCTCTGAAAAGCCAAACCCCAGAAAGCCAATGCCACTCTATGGATGACCAAGTAAAAACAGCTGATGATATACCATAGACACTTGGTTACATTGCCAAATAACACATTAAAAAAAAAGTCAGGAGTCCAGTTCATCATCAGTTATCTGAGGTGGAAGGCAAGGAGACAAGGAAAGGAGGCTGCTGTCAAAATGTTACTGATTGTTGACTTTTGACATTTTTCATTCCGGGTCCAAATGCAAAATGGCCACAGAGGGGCATCGCAACCAAGGAGACTAAAAGGAAGGAGAGGACACGGTTTCATATTCCATCTTATCCTTGGGGTACAACACTTGTGCAGGAAAATCTGGTCTGCACTTGCAAAAAGGCTCAATGGATGGTGCACAATGATAGAACACCAGGGCTACGCTCCTTGGAGCACATCCCAAGAGCATCTGAGCAGACACCATACCTTCATTTCTGGCACCCTGGTTAACACTCCAACATCGTAGCTTCAGGTTCTCTGCGCAAGTGTCATACCCCATAGCTTCCAAGGGGTCAAAGACCGTGTCTCAGCCTTCTTTTAACAGCCTTGATCGCGACACCAAGTTTGAGTCGGGAAGGACCGGGAAGAAGTTGCTAGAGGAGGTGCTGACCCTAGAGGAAGTTGGTGGAGGATTTGTCTCCTTTGTCGATGTCAAACGTGTAGGCATTGTTGGAGGACGGCGGAACGGGAGCATCAGGAGAAGTGGCAGCCTGGGGAGGGGGCAAGAAAATCTAGTTAAATGTGTGTTTAATGCTGGGATCACACCTACAGGAAGCATTTCTCCTTGTAAAAGCTTTTTAATTAGACCAAAGTCATTTGAGGCTCTTCTGGTTCTGCTTCCTTGCCAGAGGAACTGGAAAACCAAAGAAGTAGAATTGAATAGAACCAATTGTTTTACTATGGGGAAAACAGCTCAGGCACAAAATTACTGCCTCAAACTCAGTCTGACTGCTTTGTTTAAATCATACCAGTGAATCTGAATATTTGGCCCAATTATTACAATTTACCCACAGTTTCCTCTGCAACAACCCAGTTTGAAATGCAGGGGTACTGAACATTTCACAGCATATAATCAAAATCCCTTGATTTTCAACTATGAATTTTTTGGTTATAATATTCCTCATATTGTTTTGTTTCTGTGGCCGACAAAGTTGTCACCTTTCATAAACCACAGAACTGATAAAAGGCTGCAGAAAGCAAATGTTTCCCCTGGGGACTATTTTCTGGCGCTTACTCTGTCCAATTTTAAGTCATCAGAACACCACAGTGCTGCTCCTTTTAGGAAAACTAATGTGGAGGACTTTATTACGGTGATGGAATACTGGAGTGAAGAAAGTTTGAAGTCTCATGAAAATTCATTTTCATATCGTAGTGGAATGAGTGCAACCCAATGGCCAGATAAAAGGTATGGCAGTTCTAAAATACAACTGCTTGCTTTGGGAAAAGATTAGCAGAAATGTGGAGTATACTGTACATAGATATTTGGTCCTTTGGTATCTTTGGATTTAGCAGTGAAGTATGCTTGCTGAAATGGTCTAGAGCAAGTGGAAAATCACTCAGGATATGTCTATAGTCCTCACTTGATAGCAAATATACATTTAAAACTAGTTTATATTGATAATACATGTAACAGATCCACTCTGGTCTTCCTAATGCTATGCTTTAGCATGCTTAAAGCACAAAATTATTGGTTAGAATGACCCAGAAACCCTATTCATTTTCACCCTAAACAAAAAACATACAGCAATGTGCCCTGGAAGCCCCTGGAAGCTTCAGTGTTCTATAATTTAGACTGCCATTTACTTTGGGATTTTTTTTTAATGAGATTCATCATAGATGAAAGGAACCAGTTTAATTTCAACCTTATTGGTTATTTCAATGAACTACCGTATTTCACCAATTAATAGCCCGGGCGTTTAATATGCAAAATCAACTTGGACCCCAGGCGTTTAAAAGAACCAGGCAGCTATTCGCTGCAGGCCTTTATTTATTTTTACACAGACCTGCACCAGGCCATTATTGTGATGACAGTTACTGTCCAACATATTTTTTAGTACAAAAGTACAAACAATATGGTACAATACGGTACACCCTTTTTTCTAACGTTAGCTAGTTCTCTTATTTTGACAGAAAACGGAACTGTTTACTTCTGCAAAAACAAGGTGAAGAGCCTTATTTTGGGTTACCGCAATATAATGCAAATAATCGCCCCGGCGGTTATTCGGGTGGGCGTTTAATACGCAAAATGGGTGCAGACCCCAGGCGTTTAAAAGAACCAGGCGGCTATTTGCAGCCCGGCGATTAATTGGTGAAATACGGTATATGAGGTTGAAGGCATGTGTCAGACCTGGTGATGTTTGAGCTTGGACACTTCCATCAGATGCAGATGTGTGTGTGTGTGTGTGTGTGTGTGTGTGTCTGGGATGTCTATTGGTAGAGGTAATCAGCCTGTATGTTGGCAGCAATCTCTGCTTTCCACTTGTGTGTGTTGTGTGAGTGTGTGTGCCTACCTGTGGTGGGGTAGTAAGCAGGGGATCGGCAGGTGAGGAAGCCATGTTCTCCATCTTGACCTCTTCAACTGGTTGACTACCCTCTTTTGGAGGCGGAGCACTGTACATCACGGGACCATAGCCCTGTGCGCACACACACACACACATAATTATAGTAGAAAGGACATTTCATCAACTTACACGTGTCCCCCTCACCGTTGGGGATTTCTTGTATTTTTTTTTTTATTCTTGTGAGGGCATTCAGACCCCACAAAGAGTATAGCAATATAGCAATATAGCAGTTCTAATTGAACTGTAATCACAAAGGCCCATGTGCTGCCACTATTATTACAAGATAGATTCCAAATATTACTACTAGTACTGCTAATAAACCCGTGGTGCTGTGGTGGAAATCTCACCCTGCACATAATATCTACAAAACAGATGATTTCACATGGTTCCAATGCAAATCAACACACACGCTGACATATAATTGTACAAACACACAAATGCAAAGAAATACACTATTATGGGTCATTTTCACATGATTGTATTCCGAATACTCCAAAGCTGGATCCATTTTAATGGGTGGAAGCCTCTGATGAAAAGTCACTTTAATCTAAAATGGTCCAAAATGAGACCTGGTCCATGGGAACTTGAAAAGTGGTCTGTGAAAATTCACAGACAGAGGCCGATAATAGAAGGAGAGAAGGTCTCAAGTTGGACTTGATGGTCCTGACAGTGTGGTCAACCTCTGATATGATGGAGGCACGTCTTGGTTCCTCTATGTCCAAGACATATCAGGTGTCTGACCAGAGGAATCATTTCAATGTGGTGTGGGTGGATTTTACCCAACAGTCTGTAAAACCAGCAGTGAAATCTGCCTCCCTCTTCCTTACAGCGCTGCAAGCCACCGAAAATTACTTTATTACAGTGTGGATACCCGACCCAGGCCCACTGGGACCCGCCAGGGTGGGTTCGGACAAAAATTTAGACATCATGTTTGGGTTTGGCTCAGATTCGTTCACATAAGTGTTGGTTCAGCAAAAAATTATAAACCTACTGTGTGTTCTGGGCAACCTCCTGCATAGTGCTGGAGTTTACATGACGATGCTGAAGGCAACTCATAGGCTATTTCAGGCGGTAAATGCAATCTAGCGATGGAGACAAGCAAAACCTTCTGGTCGGACTCAGTTACTATGCTCTTGGGTCGGGTTTGGACAAAAATCCACCCAATCCGCACTCTACAATACATTAGTTTAAGTGTCCTGTGATGGTCTAAATGCCTTTTCATAGGCTTTTCCATTCTAATAAGTATAAGTATATTTATCCTAGCATCCTAGTAATTCTGTTTGTGTTGGTTTATGTGCTGAAAGTGTTATTTTGGCAGCTGTTTTATAATAGGAGTGAATGGAGACAGAAATACAACATTACAGATCAGGAGTCCAGTCGAGCATGGAGCAACTCGTGAGGATATTTCACCACCACGTCGACTCATTTCGCAACAAGCTAATTATACAACCAAACACTCTAGCAAAGCTCAATTTTGCTTCACAGTCCCTCCACAGTTTTCCTCCTCAGGCTGGGTCAGTCTCTTACAGGCAGCATTTGAGCAGCATTTGAGCAGCATTTGGATTAGACCATGATGGTACATGAAAACTTTCCCCTGAGAGCTAGACTGATGAAGTAGTTTTAGGTGGGTCAGCAGCTCCTTCAAACTGAGTGAGGCAGGTTTTATTTTCACAAACCTATACTCCTGAAACTGTTGAGGGAAAAAAAGCAAAGAACCTCCATCATATGAGAGGTGGACGGCCAACTGGCTGGTATCTATAAACTAGCATGGAAGAGCTTACTGTGGAACCATCAGAGGGGATCTCAGCTCTGTTTGTTAAAGGCACCATTACCCATCTGGATCCAACCTCAGAAATCAGTTGTGCTTCCATTTGCGTGTTGAGCACATGACCATTTGGATTTGGTGATTCTCAGGAGGCATTGTGAGCAGCTTGTGTGGACAGGCCATGGAAGGATCTAGCCTAAGAATTTAAGTATCATTAGGCCTGGTGATGGTGAATTTAGAAGAGCTGAACTCCAAATGCAGCACTGCCAAGCCCTGATGACTGTGAAATCCAAATGGTCACATAAACTGTTGATGAAGATGTGTGACAAAGAACAAAAACAGGAAGTGTCAAAGACAGATCGAGACAACTAGGGGAAGGACATCTACAGGAGACTACAACACTACAGTTTGGTTTGCTTGATGCTCGATTTCAGATTTGACAAAGATGAGGACAGTGTGCCACTGCAGACAACAGCAGACTACAGGAGAACAGAGAAGTCTGCTACAGTAGAAACGTACCATAGGTGCTCCAGGGTAGTACTGGTTGAATGGAAGGACAGAGTGGAGCTGGGTGTTAGACTGTGCAAAGGAGTTGGAACTCTGATAGCGTTACTACAAGCTCTACACATTGTATTATATTGTATATATTCTAGCTATGCATCTATGCTCTTCTACTGTTTATCCTTTACTTAACCATTCTTCCACCGCATCCACACAGGGTGCAATGTGAGCGAACCAACTGCTCAACAACTCCAAAAAAACATCAGTCCGAGCCATTGTGGCATTTCGCTGGTGCATCCTGCCTCCTGACTGCTTCTGATTTCAACCTGGTGAAATCCTCTGGATCATACCGAGACAGGTGCACGATGTGACAACGCTCAATAGTGCTTGTATCACTCTGTGTGTGGACAAGGTGTAAGAATGGTAGAGCATTTCAGCTCCATAACTGATGTGACGAAAAACCAATGAAAGAAAGGAGTGAAATTCAACAAGGGCAACATTTGTAAAGGTATCAAGGTATCCCTTTATGACTGTTATATTACTACATTACATTATTACTTTACTTTCTATCTTATTATTATTATTATTAATCTTATTACATACGAGTGATTACTTCAAACTTATTAAGAAAAATCCAATTCTATATGTTGGATTTTAACCAAAACTGAATCATTCCCTCCGCTCCCCATTACCAACTTGCTCCACATCAGATCTTGATGACTATGGCTGGCATGGCACATGACATATGCCTGTTCAACTTCTACATGCTTGGAGGCATTTCATTCAATTATGCCAACACCACAGGGCCAGTCAGCTTTGGATTTGTTCAGTGACCACTGGGGCCGCTCCTCTACCACTGTGCCAGGTTTAGAAAAAAAAATTTAAATGGAAAAAGAGTCCCCATTTTATATCTTTTGTCTGCTGCTGAGTTCACCAAGGTTGATGATGTTAGGTGAATCAGTTCAGCCATTCTATTCCTCTGAGTCAGAGGCCACCTCCTAACTTGGCCAGTCTGTGTGAAAAGCTAACCAGTTCTACCAACTTTACCACACTTTTCTTAAGCAAATCTATTTCTAAGTTATTTTTCTTTCTTTCTTAAAGCTGTTTTTCTTCTTCTTTTTCTTTCCTAAGAAGTCTATTTGGAGAGGACACTTTACAAAGCCCCTCCTTCATCAGCATTACTATGCCAGTAAGCCTTGTAAGTCAAGTTGGACAATACCATAGGAGCTCCGGGTCCAGGGGGGTACTGGCCAGGTGGTGGACCGTTCCACTGTGGAGGTTGGGCAGGGGGGACCATGGCCGGACCAGCAGGGGGGTAGACAGGGTTCTGGGGGGGGTAGGCCGGGTTAAAACCCTGCAGAGGGAGACAATCAGGGACAACATTAATAAATAAATAAGGAACCTGTTAGGCCTGTCACTCTTGGTTAAGTTAAGCCCCAGTTGGCCTTATTTTGGAAAGCAGGCTAGTAGTGCAATACTGACTGGGGCAGGTGGAGGGCCATTCCACTGTCCTGGGGCAACTGGATTGGGGGGAGGATGGACTGTAGAACCCTATATAAACACACACACACATACATTACACACACACACATGCACACAAGTGAAATCAGTGAAAGCAACTGCATAACCATCATGTAACAGGCATGTACTCTGTGTAGTTGTAATAATTACCGAGTTAGGGTCATAGTAGTGCACCTGCAAACACAGAAAAATACATTGTTAATGCAATGTAATGTCATCCCTACGTCTGATTAATGGAGAAAATACCTTGTAATTCACATGACTTCTTTAAGATTTAAGAATAATTTTCATCTTTGTTCAAAGCTATTATTATTATTATTATTATTATTAATAATAATATTAAAATGAGACCAATTTGATTCATATGTGATGATGTTAGCCCCCAAAGGAGCCATTTCACTGTAGTGAGAGCATTTTTTGAAACTAGACATCACTGTATTATAATGACCTGTGGTGACCTCTAGGCTAAACACAGCCTCATGAAACTTTACAGCCACAAACTAAAGAGCGAGGCCGTCCAGAGGATGTCTGGTTTTCCAAGTAGACTGACAAGAAGGGGGAGTTTCTGAGACATTTCCACAATAAAACACTTGCCATCCAATCTCCAAAAAATGCCATTCTTACAGAAATCTACAAATGTCAAAAGATTTTTGGACACCAAATCACAGCATGATTTTTTCTATGGTGTTCCTCAAGGTCTTGGTGTCCTAATGTGGTATTTTAGAGGGTGTAGGAGCAATGTATTTGATTTGTGTTAAAATGCAATATACATCCAAACACTAGGTGGTGTACAGTAAGAGCCAGCCTCAGGACGTTTAAGTTCATTCCAATAATGACGTGTTGGCTTCAGTATAGGACTTACACTACACTACACTACAGAGGGGTTTTTGATGACGTTTACCAATTCTCAAGTGGTCAAAAATTGTTAATTTTTGCAAATCTGTGTAATAAGTGGTATCAAAAAACTTAAAAGAGGAGTGGCCATCATATACTTCCATCATGATGTTGTAAAACCATATAAACTATAAAATGTCAAAATCTGAATAGGTGCCAAAAATGTTTATTACAGATTCATGACTAGAAAAACTTTACACACAGTGCTGAGCTGCTTCTCTATAGTAGCCTCATTGACCCCCCCCCCCCCCCCCCCCCCCTTTCCCCTCCAGCCTCTTTCCTTCCACTGCCTCCTCCATTTCCTGCCCATTTCCCTCATTGTCGATGCCTTCATCTCTTGCTGTTTAGACCACTGTGTTTCAGATTTTTTTCAGATTTGATGGGTGTGGCATCAAGCTACAGCACTTTATGTTCAGTAGAAGCCAAATGGAAGTGGTAACAACATCAAAAATTATTATTGTGATTATTATTATTATCATCATCAGTAGTTGTAGTAGTATTACTCACTGCTCCTCCTTGGTCTCCAGGAGTGTTGTAAGCAGGAGGGGGTCCGGTGGGGCCTCCTGCGGGGGGGCACACTGTCTCTGGAGTACCCTGGACAGACAGGAAAGGGGAATATGTATTTTAATAAAATAAAAACAGGAGATGTATCAAAGAGTGTTTTCTTTTTGTTTAGCTCTCCCATGACGTACTGTAATGCAACCCCCTTATCTAATCACTGATTATGCCAGGAATCTGATCATTTCATCGCTGTATTCACATGTCAGCTTGTTGCCTAGCTAACCATAGTGTGTGGTTAGTTGCATTTGTCAGTAAACGCAAACCACATACAGGCCGGCAGCTGGCTACTGGGATGGTAACACGCTTGTCAACAAACCAGTGACATGAAATGTTAATTGTCAGTTTTAAAGGGTGTAAATACTGCAGCACAAGTACAACTGAAGCGCTCTGAAGGCCTCTCTTGGTGTGCCTTGTTGTGTTAGTACCTGCAGCGTCGCAGTCGTGGAGGCTTTCTGCTTGAAGATCTTCTTCCGACAGCAGCAGCAAATACCAGCTGGGATACCCAGGAGCAAGAGGAGAGCCAGGAGAGGGTTACCTCCCTCATAGTCATGATGGTCTGTAGGAGGAGAGATGGACTGAGTGAACGTTTGTTCATGATTTCATCAACAGGTGGAGTTTAAAGGCCAATCACAGAGCTCGAAAAATGTAGAGAACAAAGAACCATGACATAATTTGGTCATATGGTCTACCCCACCTCAAAGCAATGTTGAAGTATTTAAACAATTTGCTCCAGTGAGTTTTAACTTATGAAGAGAAATCACTGATAGAACTTTGTTTTTGCATTTTTTTGCTGAGCATACTTGTTGGGGGCTGTGAGACTGTAAATGGGCACATTAAAGAAGGGACACCAGGACATGAGCCCATGTATGTTTAGTACAATAGAGAGGATGCATATTGTACTATTAATCCTATAGATCATATTCACACGGGAGCCATTTTCCTCTGACGTCACACTCAGGGTGGGAAGCTCAAATGCTGTAAGTGCGTTGTTCAGCTGTGTTCTGGGCTGCATCTTTTATAAACTTAGGCAATCTGATCCGATCTGATGTGATAGTAAAAATCCAGGTGGACATCAGGCCATAACTCAATGTAAAACAATATAACTGATCACCCATTAGCTATCCTCAGTCAGCACATAGCATTCAACTGCTAACGTTACCATTATATCATGTTGCTGTTATTACTAACAGTGATGTTGGCTAGGATGTGGCTGAATGTTAACGTTAGCTGTCGTCTAATGGTAGCTGATGGGTTATCAAATATGTCTTTCCCCTGACATATGGTCTGATATCCCTCCAGATTTTTACTATACATTGTTTTCTCAGTTTCTCAGTCCTCAATCAGGAAGCAGTAAAACGACAACCCATTGTCAGAATCCTTAGACACAGCCTGGAACACAGTAGTACAACCCCCCAGCTGTTCTGTAGGTCAGTAATGGTGCTATCGTCCTCTCATTGTTACTGAGTGCTGGATACTGGCTGGATGCTCCAAATGCTAACTGTTAGCCTCCTGCCATTGAGGTGGACTTCCCCCCAGATAACTTTCTTAATAATAACTGCCTTAATCCACTCAGAAAAGTTTTAATGTCACTTTACAGGTGTCACTTTGCAAAACCAAAATGCATATATGATTAACAAGCCACCACAAAGATACTTATCTTACTATTCTAAATGGTTGAACTATCCCTTTAATGGTGAAAACTTGCAGCATCTAACTATCTAACTCTGTGTGGCTCCAGCTGTGCATGTGTCTGGTGTCCAGGCTCATCTGTCTCTGTCAGTTAGACACCCAACTATTACCAGAAGATCGAGGGACAGAGAGAGGGCAGGCAAAAGAGCAAAAGGCAAGAGGGGATAGGCGGGAGCAAAAGGCGAACATGGGACCTAAAGACAGGAGACGCAGTGGGAGGGGTCCTGAAGAGAATGAGGAAGAGGAAAGTGTGTCGACAAAAATAGATCAGGATTTATAAGTACGCGTACAGACACATGTCAGCTGTCAGTCAGCAGAGGTCCCTTCTCTTCTCTCTGCTCTATATGTTACCATAGAGCGTAAAAAAACACAACGTACATGCAGGGTCTCTGACAGCACTCACAGGTTTCTGAATAGAGGGGTTTTTAACAACTTTACTGAAACAAGTTTACAACACTGAGCGGTGCTGCTCTGGTGCTGTTGCTTTGGCCTGAATCGGAGAGAAAAGGCCTCATTCATTTGAAGATGACAGATGGCAGTAAAAGAGCTGGGAAATATATGTGGCAGGAAATAAAAGTGGAGCGGACACATCTCTAATATGCATAACTTTAAGGCTAATCTTTTTATATTATTTGATCTAAGTGGATTAAAAGCAAAACCAGTTTATAGTGCTGTGGTCCTCTCTGTAATATATTGCATGAACAAATCATCTACCTACAGTTAAATGGCTATCATATAGGATCCAAAATCTATGTGCAATCTTGAAAATAAAGAGTTATATTATACAACAGTCATTTTTAACAAAACTCAATATCAGTACACACAGCATTCATATTCCCCACCTATATGGAGATTCAACTGTTTAAAAGGAATATAATATCTTCACAAACCTTCCTACAGCTTCAACTTTGATCTAGCTTTTGATAAGATGGGCAGCACTTTATTATCATTATCATTCTTAAAAAAAAAAAAAAAAAAAAAAAAAAAAAAAGTTATGCATACATGACAACGCGTGGAGGCAGGCTTACAAGTGGCCTAACCTGGCTACCTGGTAAGTGTGTTTTCTTGCTGGAAATGCAATAACATGTTGTGGGTGCAGAGGACTGTTGGCACTATTGGCCTTCTTCTCTTCCTGATGCTGTGTAGCAGCACTGAATCTTTTTATGTGGCAGTACCAGCCTGTTCTACCTCAGTTTA
This sequence comes from Myripristis murdjan, assembly GCF_902150065.1. Taxonomy (NCBI): domain Eukaryota; kingdom Metazoa; phylum Chordata; class Actinopteri; order Holocentriformes; family Holocentridae; genus Myripristis; species Myripristis murdjan. The sequence continues at coordinate 38,544,523 of NC_043980.1, forward strand.
CCGGAGTTTTGAGGACCACTGGTACCAGCTGGTATGGAGGCATTTGTTCTGCTCGCCTATGCAAGCACATGTTTCATTTGTGCAGATGGTGGAGTCTACGGCGAACATGCAGGACCAAATCTGTTACAGGAGCTGTCACGTTTCGTCTAAATTTGGTCCTTAAAAATTAAGAAGCCGGTCTGAGTTGGAACCCGTTCTCGATACCCACCCCTCCTGTTTATAGATTTTGTGAAATTACAAAAGTTACCCAAAACTGACTAATCCAGCCCAAAATCACCAGTTTCACCTACAGTCCCTCACCGTACATTGAAATGACATAGACAGATAGACAAATACATATATAAACACACACATACATTTATCTATAGACAACCCAAGTCAAGATGTCAAGGACCCACCAGTCAGATCCATGCGGGTAACAGACACCACTCGGCCCCTGCGGTCTGTCAGGGTGTAGCGCCCCACATCGGTGGTGTTTACATCTCTGATCTCGATGTTCATGGAGTGGGTCTTGACCCGGTCCCAGTAATCTGGGAGGTCCTGAGCCACCGTCGAACCCTGACTCACCTGGGGGCAGACATTCCTTTTAACAATACCAAACCAGGAATTTGTCACTAGCTAGTAGAGCATAAAGTAGTTATGTCAAGAATTCTTTCTTGACATGTTAGAAAAATGGAAAGAATCTTTGAAGAGGTTGAGCGAGATGCGATTTATGACCAACTAATGGTTATGCAACCACCATGGAGATTTGTACACGTTAAAAACAAGACAAATGATATTTTAGGATCCCATCTAAATCACCCAGATGAAACCCTTACTATTATGGTGCATTTGCAGTTATCAACTATCTGCTCCTACCTCCATCGATCCAACGCCAGTCCCTAACCACTTCCACCCCCCTGCTCATGTCCCTTAATCATCCATTCATCTCACCAACGTAGCATTGACCTCCCCAGAGAAGGAAAGGTAGGCATCAGCCAGATCCAACCCCTCCAGTGAGATGTAGAGTGTCTCTCCTGGTATACGCTTCACATAGTTATGCCTGGCTGGAATACAGGAATGGAGAGGGGACAGAAAGATGGAGAGACAAACACACATAGATTGTTTTCACTGTAATTAGCCAATAGCCATGAGGGTTATACAGCACAACCAAAGTCTTTTGCAGATCAGCATGGTCACAGGAAGATTAAAAACAAAAAATCAGACTGAACAGAGAGTTTTGAACAAAGGCATCGGTGTAGCCTCAGACTGGGCTGGTGGAAATCCACTGGGGACCAGTGAGATCTTATCTGACTGTCAGCAGGATGTCATTTGAGGAAGGATAACAGGGAACCGCACCCCCCCCATAACGCAAAACATACAACCGGTTGTGAGCTAGGTTTGGGCGGTATGAACAAAACCAAATATGACAATATCTTTGACTGAATACCTTGAATCCATTTTATGATACTGAAAGGTTTACTACTGATGCTTAGATAAGACACTAGAACAACTTGAACAGTATTGTTCAGAAAACTGCATCCCTTTCACATTTATGGAGCCTTTAAAGCCAGGAAAAGACATCACATATGCTGTATCACAATATCATGATATCCAAAATCCAAAATCCATTATTTATATCATTATCTGATAAACGCTGTAGGTTGCAGGTCCCTTTGTGCTGTAAGGCAATTCAGAAGGTTTCCTGCCAAATTTGACCCAGTATCACACAATGTAAAATACAGTGAAGACAACCTATTGTTGAGATAATTTATGTAAGATGTTAACCTTAATCAGGCCTACAATCTTCTACATCAAAGATTTGGCTTGCTGTTGTTTCCTATGGTCAACTATTCTGGCTTACAAAATAAAGGTCCCTGTCCAAAAGCTCAAGGCCCTTCCACCCCCTGAGAAACATTCAGGCCCAATCAATATGGCAAAGGAGCAGTCTGTCATTAAGTGGCTGGAGGCCTAGAGCTTGAATGGTAAAGGTGTTCTTTGCATTGTTTTGGATTCCCTCCACCTGAACCTTAAATAGGATACATCTGAGTTCAAACTGAGAGGACACAATGCTTGGTGTGAACAGGGGAGCAGACTCACGTGTAACAGCCACTTTGACAGTGGAAATCTCTTTATTCCAGTAGTCTCTCTGGGTGTACGTCCCCTGGTCCTCATAAGTCACCTGGCAGAACACATACAGAACACGTGAATACATAGTGAACAGCAGCAGAATGTAGTTCCGTGACTGAGCATTTAGACCATTACAGTCTTCACTGAAATCCTGACTAATGAAGTTCTTTAACAGTGACCTCTGACTGTTATGTTACACTCGGGGAATATTCATTTACCCACTGCTACATTTTTTTGCCTGAATGGGAATTGAGAGGAAAGGTCATGAAGTCATCAAAGTTGACAGAGTTCAATGTCTGAGAAGCATGAGTGTGTCCATGAAATTTCATGGCTATCCACTTAATGCAGTGTTTCTCAAACTGGGGAGGCATGAGATACTTTGGGGGTCGGAAAGGAAAAGGAAAAAAAAAGGCATTTTTAATAGGATGATTATTTTTTCATGTTATTCTTTTTCTGTACTGAGTAGTTTTAAAACACGCTGCCTCCTCTGATAATTAGCAAATGAGACAAACCTTGCCAGGTGGCTGGACTGTTCACCACTCTTATGATAGGAGATCACGACTAGGCTGTGATTTGTTTTAAGGGGTCACAAGCCAAACAGATTCAGAACCACTGGCCTAATAGATTTTACATTATGTTGCCTTTGACTTTAGTGTTGAATGGATGGACAAAACAATCAGCATGGTGATCTTTATATATTAATTAATTAATTAATTAATATAATAAAATACTTTCACCTCCTGCTGGGATTTTCATTGCTTTTACAAGGACGCACGCTTCCTTGGTGGGCTCGGAAAATGGTATGATCCTTGCTAATCAACTGTCAATATGATTTTTTTTTCATTGAATACTTTCTTTTACAGGTTAAACACCTATAATGGTTCAAATATGATGGAATGGTCATGTTTAATTTCATCTTTTAATGTGCACACCACCACAGAAACAACTATACTAATGCTACTGAAGAAAATACTTACATTACATACATACATTTAAAGCATGTATTATAAAGTCAAATTTATATGTAAAAACACAAAGACACATGGCTTCAATATCTAGAATTAATGTATATTTTGTATATTTATATAAAGCACTGTCTCTTTACATCAGTACATGATGGGCTGCATTTTCTTTGGATAGTACTCCACAAAATTTCAACAGAACACCAATTGATATAGATGTGAAATATCAACAAGAGTTAAGTAAAATATCAATAAGCCATAAATTGTATTTCAATGACAAATTGACATATCTGTTGACACTGCTGTATGGGTTTTAAATTTTAACAATTTTAACAAATTTTAGGGTAAGCTGACATTATTGCTTGACATCCATAGGGACATAGTTAGACATAGACATAGTTAAGGTTAGGGCTCTACTTGGGTGACGGCTCTATTAGCTAATGGGCAAGAGGCCGACCAATTTTATGACCAATCGCAGCACTGGAGAGTGTGTCTAATCTATAACGTAGGTGGAATCCATAATAACGCATTACAGACATGTTCTTGAAATGTAATTTATGGCTTCTGGATATTCCAGGGAACTCTTATTCATATCTATCTTATGTTTCAATTGATAATCTATTGAATATGTATAGGGGACTGTCCAAAGTAGGTGTTAACCCGCATTTGAACTTTTAATGAATATATGTGCATTCACCTTGTCAATGTACCAGCGTCGGTCATTTCCTGTTCCAGAAACCCTGCCCTTGTTCATCCTGGAGAGAACAGAATAATGACAGTATGGAAGTACAGAAGAGAATTACAACAGAAACAGAAAAAAGATATGTAACAGTGTTGTCAGGAGGAGCTGTTGTAAGCACAACTCAGTCCTGCCTAAAACGAACGCAATGCATGATATGAACCTTATCCCACTGATCCAAAGAGACAGTAACACAATGAGACTTGTCAAGCAGGTCAAGCATTCTGGTGGTGTTTCTCAAAAGCCTCTATTTCATTACATGGTATCAGGTCTTCTATTGTTCAAACCACCGCCGTTGAGGTTCCCAGCAAGCTGAGCAGATACTAAAAGGTGACAAGCTGCAGGCCACTAATTGGTCAGAGAAAAATTGAACAGCAAAGCCCCGCCGATCACGAGGCCCTGTCAGTCGCTGCTTACAACCAGGAACTACCAAAGCAAGGCTCGCAAAACTTGTGTCATAGTTGATAACCTTTCTACTACTTTCTACTAGTCTTTTTCCCCCAGCAAATCTCTTAATTACACTAATATTGTTGATGTGAAACAGCCATTTTGACTTGGTCTTGTTGATTTCTTTTAAAATAAGGTAGAGAAGGGGGACAAAACTAGTCAGGAAGCCCAAAAGCGATTGGTGGGGCTTCGCCTTAAGGGGGCACTATCTGCAATGGAAAATCCAGACAAATAACTGGTACTAAAAGCGAGTAGAGCTGATATTACGTAAAAGAAAAGGGGCTGAAGTGAGTTTTCAAACAACCAGCTGGCCTTCAGATGATTCACCCAGCACAAAGGAATATTTTAATTTTACTGTGATGCAATTCACTTGACCTTATTCCAATTAGAGAAAAACTGCTCTCGTCAGGGGTTCACTCTCTGTATCTCCCCACAAACCATGTAGGCAGTTGAACAATTCAGTGCTGAGTAATTGTTGTTCTCAAACTGTTTTTTCCCAAGAAACTCAAAATGGTTGGAAGTGTGCCAAAATGTATGCCATTCCAATTTACAGAGAGGGATATATGACCAGATGTCCACTCATCCATCAGTCTACAATGAACATTATCTAATGGAACCTATAGACTGTTAGATTTCATCAATCTTATGTTTATTGCAAGCCACACTGTGTGACATGGATCTAATGAACATGGGCACCACATCAAGTTTGATGTGCGTAGACAGTACCATGATCACACCTACTGAATCTTACAGGCTACTAAGTCAATATATAAGAAAACATCATCAGCATACGTAATCCAATGCATCATTTCACCGTGTATTCCAACTGGTTGGTTAGTAGATATAGGTCATAGTAGCAGTCACATTTTTAGATGGTTATCTTAAATGGTTGGTTGGTTATCTTTGGTTACGGTTATCTTTTCTAACAGCCATCTTTGAACCTCTCTCACAGTGCGATGTAGTACCGCCATTTTGCAGCGACAACTTTAAGATATCACCACGTATTGGTCATCTTTCATCTGGGACAGCCCAAAATAGCACAGTGTGTACCCAGCACAAGACACCACTGACCAGATTTTAATGAAGCTGATGAACGAGCAAGGACTGAACCACAGTTCGCCAGCAATGATAGAAGATATACAAAAGAAGATATTAATAACAACTAAGCAAATTATCTTTACTGTAATAATACTAGTATTATACTAGTGATTATACTAGCATTTTATAACCTATCCATAACACATTATGGCCTGTGCCCAAGTAACACACAACTTCCTGGGTGTAACGGCTCTAGGCCTTGAGGTGGTTTCTCACCTGTGTCTCCCATTCTCCCAGTACAGAAATGTCTGGCCGGGTTCATCCGCTGGTGTGAACTCCAGCTTCTCTGCACTCTTGGGCAGGTAGATCTTCAGCTGGCGACCGTGGGCCAAGCGCTCATGTATGTCACGGACGGCATAGCAGTCTGGGATAGAAACAAAGCCAGGGGACGTTGTCTTGTTTTAACAGCATGTTCAGTTTGGCAACATGGATTTACTCTCAAGCCAATGCAAATACTCCTGATCTGAACTGACTGGAGGAGAAGGAGCAGTTATTGATTTGTCCTTTCAATATCTAGCATACATGAATCACCTGTTTTTGCTCAGTTGGATCCATTACTCATTATCATCATTAAGGAGGGAGACAAAATGAAAAAACAGACTGACAGTGCTTAGCACAAAAGTCGATGAAACACTACGAACAAAGTGTCAATATGTTCCACTTTTTGTCTGTTTTGTCTGATGTATGTTGGGCTTTGTCTGATGTTCAATTGCTCAATTTGTTATTAGTATCCATGGAGGACCTCAAAGTAAATATGTGTTTTAACTAATACTTCATTGTGCTACCCTCTGGGGTCAGATGTACATGAATGTGTTTATGTATAATTTTAACTTCAAATACTGCAGCAGTTTAGACAACAGTGATAAATCTCAAACTGATAAGCCAATGACTCTACAGACAGGGTGCTCACAGATTTTCCATAGAAACTGGCTAGAAAAGTATAAAGGAATGGCTTGGTAATTCACATTTAAGAATAAAAAAATGAAATTTGTACTCACCCACAGTGAGGGCAACTCCTAGCAGGATCACAAGACGCCACATCATCTGTAAAGAACATGAGGAGAAACAGTTTTACGGCTAGGCAATAACTGAAACCTATTACAGCCAACAACTGAGGTTTGGCAGTACTCCTGGCTATTATCAGCCAACCACTGTCTTCCATCAACACAATTTGCACTTAATTCATTATTCATCGGCGAGATGATGGAAAGGCAGTAAATCCAACACTCACTCATGAGGCTCCATGGCTCAGCAAACAAAGGCTTGAATTAGACGGCATGATTTACAGAGCTATGGCTGTGATCAAGCAGTCAGAACATCAAGGACCTGCTTACTTATAGTTTTACTGCATGACTTGATGATGAGTCAAATTCCCTCTTTAAGATGGACAATTACTAGAGCCCTGTTGCTTAAAGTATCAAACATTAGGGGGTGCCCCGGTGGCTCACTGGTAGAGCGTGCACCATGTACCAGGGCTTAGTCCCGATCACAGCAAGGACCTCAGGTCCTTTACTGCACGTCATCCCCTCTCTCTCCCCTGCCTTTCCTGTCTATCTCTACTGTGACTGTCAAATAAAGCAGAAATGCCAAAAAATAATCTTTAAAAAAAAAAAAAAAGTATCAAACGTTAAATACTTTACTCAGCAGTCTGCTTGAGGTTTAAAACCGCTTGAGGTTTAAAATCAAATTAAAACTGCTCTTTTCCAAACGAAAAAGGGAAAATCGACAGGTGGTCTCTTATTCTAAATGCTTTTGTTTGTATGTATAGATAATGTATCAGTCAGAGAGATGATCACAACTATGAAACAAAGTATCGTTTCTCTCATCCCAAAATCATATATAAACACTTTACTGAATGATAATTAATAAACAGTTATCTATTAGGAAATTCTGGGGCCATCACAGCAACATGGCAAATGATGCTGTATTTCTGCTGAACAATCAAACAATTCAATGTGTCCATTTTCACCATGTAAACATGTTGTTTTGATACACACCTGTCAGGGCTGGGAATCGCCAAAGGCCCCATGATATGATATTATCATGATACTGAAGTCACGATACAATATTACTGTGATCTTACACATTTTACAATATGCTGAGTATTGTGATACCATGTTTTCATCTAAGCTTTATTTAACCAGGTAGGTCCCAGTGTGAATGTCAGATCTCTTTCACAAGACGAGGCCTTGGCCACGGCAGCAGCAGCAGATCCAAGATGACTCGCAACAAACAAGTCAGGAGCACACAAAACAAAACATATGAAATATATTTGGCAAAGAAGGAACACAGTTACAAACTCGAGTGGAGTCGGCCTTCATGCCATTTTCTATTTCTATTAGTTTTTTATTTCCTTTTTTCAACTGCAAATTGTGTCCCCAAAAGAAAACTTTGTCAATATCTATTTTATCAAATAAGATGAAGTTTTCAGTCCATTCATCTCACTTCAGTCATTTTTATTGTAGTTAAATGAGACAGACTGACCAACTCTGTCATAAAAACCTCATAAATGTTTTACTGATTCTTGGTGATGCTGTATCGCTTTTCCCCCCACCCCTAACACCTGTGGTACCTCAGCTGAAATTGAAGTTTATGGAATTGATGTCACTGTTTCAGGTTCGGATGAGTTGGAGTCATTGAATAATGTCGCGTCGAAAGCATTTTAGCTGGCAGCGTCTGCACTTCAGCTGCCTGTCTGTCTCTCCCAGCCTGCAGCTCTGCCGTCTTTATTTAAGCAGGGAAGAGGCTGCAGAGCGCTGAGGCCGTGCAGCTCCCTGCAGCGCCCCGACTGCTGAACACAGAGCGGCTCTGCTGTGCAATCCTGCCTGTTAAATACACATGGGACAGCGGCTTTCATCCCTCTCCTCACCCAGTTTTCCTCACACTGCTCAGGAATTTGAACTGATCAGACACACACACACACTCACACACATTCCACAGCATGTGTTGCTTGTGTGTGTGTTGTCTTGTAATTACATGCTATTCGCTGGCTCTTTGCTGTGTGGGACAGAGTGGCTGCAGAGACAGAGGCTGGAGCTCAGTGGACACACACACACACACACACACACTGACAGTGGCAGGGCTGGAGGCCTGGCTCTGTCCCAGGATATTCAGTTCTGTGGCTGGCCTGTTGTTAGTCCAGTCCCGCTAACACTGTGCCAGTGACGATGTACAACACCACTGACCACAGTCTCTCTGGCTCTACTTTCCAACGACAATCAGAAAGAGAAATACTTTATTGATCCCATTGGTGGCTGGCTTTAATAAAATTAGATGAGTCACTGAAGTAAAGACTTGTTTGGAATCATGACAGACTTTACTCCACACTGACTGTGGTCTCTAGTTTCATTTTTTTTTCTTTCAGCATATTTTAGTATGGAATGTGGCACTAGTACTTTCAGAGTTGACATGGCTCAAGTTAACCTACCTTTTTAGGCTTATTGTCAATTTGATCATTTTTTACAAAGCAGTTTGGGCTACCTTTTCTTAGTAGTTTTTGGTAACCAAACTACATGGCAGAGCTGCCTTTTCAAAGGTCACCATGTAAAAAGTAGAGGTCAAATTGCTGCAACCCTGACATGGTTAGATTCAGCAGAAGATGCTGAAAATACATATGCACAACTGCAACCTCAATAATAAACATAGAATTAAATTGACACATTCTCCACAATGTCAACAACAACTGAACATTATAAACTTTGTTAAAAGGTAGAATTGATGGCAGAGCTGTTGACCTGAACTGCATTAGAGTGGACAGGTGGAGCAGAGAAAGTGGACACTGAGTGTGTATGACGTGTGCATGTTTGGTTAAAACAGCAGGAATAACCACACTGAGTAGCCAATCACTGAATTTCACACCGCACATAAACCTTGTTTTACCTAGCAACAGCAACTAAAACGGGGGAGGGCACTTGGGCTTGGACAATAGTAGAGGAATTCCTCTCCAGGGTGGCTGCTGGCAGCAGGGCAGCCACTCTTATCTGCTGGCACTTCACTGGTCCACAAACAAACCCCCCGCACTTCAAACCCCTCCTGCCATCTCCATTACATAAATCATAATATTCAACATGGTCATAACCTTCCTCTCAGCTTCTGTGGAGGGAGCAGGGAGCCGAGAGCTGCTGCGTGCAAACACTCACACACACAACTCAAGGGAAAGAAAGACAGAAAAGGTGCTGGGATAACAGATAACCTGTGTCAACTCGTATCTGACTACAGCTTTGGTAAACATGGCCTTACACCCATCTGCTCTCTAATGTGTTTGTTTGGTGGCTCATTTAATCATTGCAGGGCGCGCAGGGCCCGGGACCTTTTAAACCCTTTGAAACCTGAACAAACTTGTTTTTCAAAAAAAAAAAAAAAAAAACGGCAGAAAAAGGGAATGAGCAACTTGGCAAAAAAATGACCTGGAAACTGAAAAAAGTGAGAAATGTAATAGAAAATTTTGGCTTATTTTCAGGTCATTTTCTTTCCTTTTTTCGGGACTTTTTTGGTTGGTAAATTGTGTTTAGTTTAGTTTCTCTCTCTCTCATTTTCAGGTCATTTGTAGCTGAGCTGCTTGTTGCCTTTTTGTCCCATGTTTCTGAAAGAAATCGAGTAGCTCAACTGGCTCAGAGTTAAACACTTCAGCTCTGTTCTGAACACACTGGTTCTCCTGTTCTGCTTTTCATCTGTTTGTTTGATGTAGATCATTCAATCACTGCTAATCACTGGAGGCACAATACTGACACACTTATCTCATCAGTACATTGTTTTTTGTTGTTGTTGTTGTTGTTGTTGTTGATTTTGCATTGTATATGCACACCCCAGGGACAACACATGGAAATGAGCACGGTGCTATTCCTGGTGCAATACATGTATTGTACACCAATAAATGAATGAAATGAAATGAAATGAAATCACAGCTTGTGAATACAGCCCAGTGGTGTCAGAGGTGAGAAGTAGTTAATCTGATAATTCCAGTTAGATCCAATACACCACATAAGTACCTGGAATATACCCTGAAACTCAAATCAGCCAGTATGGGATGCCACAAATGCAAAAAAAAAAAAAAAAAAAGAAAGAAAGAAAGAAAGAAAGAAAGACAGAAAGGGGCGTGGCACGGCGCAAATCAGACTATAAATCTGGAACAGTTTGTCCAATCATCACAAAACTTGCAGGATATAGTTTCATAACTATGTTAAACCACATGTGCAAAACTAGATGGATAGATAGATAGATAGATAGATAGATAGATAGATAGATAGATAGGTATACTTTATTGATCCCAAACTGGGAAATTCACAAAACTATTTTGAAATCACACAACAGGGGGCGCCACCCACTCCAAGTGCGGATACGGACAAAACTTTAGAAATTAGGTTTGGGTTCAGTCACGTCAGCGTTACTTTAGTGAAACTCTAGTGTAAAATAAATTAAAATGATGGATGCACTGTGTGTTCTGGGTAACTTCCGCTACAGTGCTGGAGTTTACGAGATGACGCTGAAGGCAACACATAGGCTATTTCAGCCAGTAAATGTAACCTCGTGATGGAGGACAAGCAAACTCTCAGGCTGGGGTCGGGTTCGGACACAAAAAACAGAATGGCTGTCGGGTTCAGGGCGGGCACAGTTACTGTGCTCTCGTCTCGGGACGGGTTCAGATAAAAACATGCAGTCTGATCTGCACTCTAATGCCAAACATGTGCATGGGCGTGGCACAAATATGTCCAAACATGACCAAACCTGGTGGACATTGTTCATGAAGCTGTTGAGGATTACCACCTCCAGCAGTCTGTGCTGGTTTGAACCAAGAAATCAGCACTTGTGACAATATTTATTCCTTGTAATTGTGAAATTTCTCACAGCACGTGAAAGCAGCACAGGCCCAAGCAATTTAAGCAGTGGGCGGTGCCTTCCCAGTGAGATGGTATGTCAGACAATAGTAACAAAGGGTGAATGCATTCAGCTGATTGTTTGCCTTTCCAGTGTCTCTGAAGTGCATCAAAAAATAAATTAATTAATTAAAAAAAAATAATAATAATAATAATAATAATAATAAAATAAAAAGCAGCAATTTAATCTCCTTGGTTTAGTGCGCCAGACAGATGTGCATAGGTGCAAATCTGAAAGCCTCCACCATGCGCACAGCAAGAAATAAAAACATAAAAGAATAAAATACAATGGCGGAATGGACCTTTAATTATATGCTATTTAAAAGCGCCGGGCAGCTCTGGTCCCTTCGGACTACCAGATTTCTTTCTAAGAATAAAGTGCCAAACACCAAATGGAGCCGGGCTGCAGCCCTGCGGCCACTCGGCGGCTTCTTTCTGCAGAATGTGCACTGCAAAAAATGTCCACCACAACAAGCCCTTTCCTCCAGCCTGCCTCTGAAAACCCTGTTTAGGGAATGAATTAACACTTTTGAAAAAATTTGGAAAAATGGTTTCACTCGTTTCCGGTGCACATCAACTTGTTTTAAGATGCGCTTTAGCATGAAGTCGCGTCTCCCGGCGGAGGAGCCGCGGTGCTGATCCGCCTGGTTTCATAACACCGACACTTCATCGGCACGGAGCGCCTGGAGGAACTCACCCCGCACCGAGACCGAACCAGAGCATTACACTTAACACGACCATTCACTTTGCATTCAACTGAAGGAAAATCAGCCTGCGTGCTCCGCGGCTCCGACAGCACACCGACCTGTGGCGGCAGACATTTTTTGCAGCGGGCTTGTGAACAAAATGTGCTTTTGCCGAAACCGGAGTGTGGTCAAACAGCCGGCTTGAATACCGCAGCCCAGCGCAGAGTTAGCCCTTACCTCCGTACTTGGTCCAGCCGCTGATCCCAGGTTTACTGTGTGTTCATAACAGAGGTGCTCCCTGGCAGAGTGCAGGATCCAGCCCCAGCGCCTAGACTGGACCGAGGTGCCAATGCTCACTGGGTGGAGCGGCTGGACAGCACACGCCGCCTTCAAGGTGCGGTCTCTGTCGGAAATTGTGCTATTATCAATCGCCAGCCTGTTGTGGCCTCTGTGACCCGCCCAGCGCCGAGGTAAATCACACCAGCACACATTAGATTGATTGTGATTTATTACCAAATATATTACAGCTTTTCTCTGAAACAATGGAGCGGACCGTATCCCTTCACTGCCAGAAACAGGAGTACAATAAGAGTCCAATTCTGTCCCCCATGGGACAGTCTACACACAAATGTCCTTCTGTAGAGCTAAAATTGGACCTCAAGGTAATTATGGGAACCTTTTACAGAGCCAAAAAGGTACATATATGTTATCAAGCAGTAAAATAAGCATGTGCCATTTCCTGCAAATATTAAATTGTTAGGCCAAATACAATTAATGAATGAACAAATAAATTAATGAATAAATAAATGCCTAAATAAATAAGGTAAAACCTGAATTTAAGGTAGATTTTAGATTCTATTTTAGATTCTTGAAATGAAACAAATTCTGTAGATTGTGGATATGAACAATAGGTAATACAGTGATCCAGCCAAGTATTGTAGTTATAAAACAGGAACAAGACTAGTGTCTTTCAGCTACAAACCACAAGGGGACAAATACGATGTCCCAGTGTCACGGGGACAAAAGCTGCACTTTCAAGGCCCCACATGACATGCTGGACCCCTAAAGGTTCAGTGATGTGCTCTGTTTTCTGAGAGTGCTCCTCAGGCAGGAGGGGCGACTGGGAAAGGAAGCTGCAGCCACAGAGGAAAATAAGTGCATCTTTAAACTCAAAGCAACCAGATACCCTGGGCTCAACCAGAACATGGATTTCATACTTTTTTTTTTTTTTTTTTTTTTTTTTTATTTTGTATGAGTAACTGTCAATTAATTTCTCTTAAATAGTATGATTGATGCCCCCAGTTTTGTTGGTTTTAACTTTTGGATGTCACTCAGTTTTGTAATTGCATATCATGCACTGACTAATGACTGAATGCTGCTCTACAAGTGTAACCTGTTGACTGGCAGAGAGGAAAAGTGTCTCTGTTTTCTGTGATACCACTCAACTAAATCCGTTAACACCTGGCCAACATGTTGTGGGATGTTTGCTAAGGTCTGTTTGATCAGACTGCCTGATGAGGGCTTATGTCACAACGCACTGGAGTTTCCTCTGTAGCTTTTTTGTTGTTCATTGAACAAGCCGATGTATTAAAGCATTTTTAACGTGACTTTTGAAGCATGCTTTTCCTTTTTTCTAGCGTGGTTATATGGTACTCAAAAAATGAGAAAAGTAAATCAAAAACATTCTAATAACACAATGTCCAACCTCCTCAGCTGCAATCTAGTTGGGTCTTCATCCATCATCAAGCACAGAGCCAAGTGATGAGAGCAACCCCAGAGATTCAAAATATCTTTCATAGAATTTTATTGATGTTCATACAAAAAAGCATTGTATGGATAACTGTTTATTACAAATGCTGCATTATCAGAGTATGTCTTTGATTTGCCCCTTGCATCCTCTGTCCCCATCCATTCTCTGTTGAACACAAACATTATTTCAATACATTTTGGAACTAAAAGACAACTTGGCAGAGTGTGTACTAAATCCTTAGTGCAGCGGCCTGGGGTTGAGTCTGTGCGCAGGCCCTTTGCTGCATGCCATCCCCTCTCTCTCCTGCCTTTTGTTTATCTCAAATAAAGCAGAAATGCCAAAAAAAAAAAAAGAAAGAAAAAAAAGAAAAGAAAAAAGGTTTTCCTGAGCTTGACCAGCACCCCTTGAAAGCAACTGGCTGTGCAGGAGACATCCTTTTTGTCATTTGAATGAGGGCTGCTAAATAATGTTTTTATTCCATGTTTTTGTTGCCTGAATCTAAAGAGTCCTCAGTTCAATTGACCCTCCATTTTGCACAGCACACCCTAATGCACTTGCAAGCCTCATTCGTGTTAGAGCTTTGACACCCTGGTGTGATCTTTTAAGGCCAGACTGCTTTTTTCTGGGTGCCATGTTGCTGTCAGAGTTGGAAATAAATAACCAACCAAATGCGGCACACTGGCAGGTACATGACCCTCTGTTAATCATTCGCAAAATCTGTTCAAATCATTAAAGTGACAGATTCATTTTCAAATACAGCAAAAACTGTCAGTTTTTTTTGCCCTGTTTGCTGCTCATGTGCTCCTTTCATTTTCTATACACGGATGATTTGATGCTGGATTAGAATGAAAAGTACAAAGGATGCAAGTAATAAATGAGACTCCACCAGTGGCTGAAGCTTCAGGGTGGTCTGGGAAACACAGTGTGTCAGAAGTACATGAGCAAAACACTGTGTACCTCGATATATTTGGACACTTCAAAACACATGAATAACATTTGATTTATTTTCACGTGTAGTCTGCATCTCATACAGTATTTACATATCAGTTTTTTTTGGCTCTGTTTCAGTGTCTGCTGATTTAAATTGAAGCTCACCTCTTTTCATTTCAATATTCAAGCCTAAATTTGAATTCAGACTTTTGCTGTTTCCATCCTGTTAGACAGGCTCCTGTGATACACTCATGGCTAGGGATGTCATGACATCACTTTATTGAAGCTTTATTGAAGACTGATAATTTACAAACAATATGTAAATTGGGTGCTTTCTTGAATAAGGTTTTGCCACTCTTTAAATGATCGAGTCCAGGCTTGTTTTTTCTGTTCACTTCGACCTGTGATGACTCATTATGACTGTTCATCATTTATTTTGTATTGTTTGTACTCCATACCACAATTGTGGTGAAGAGTTAATAAATATGACTATGACTATGACAATTTTGTTAGTCAATGCCACAACCTGTAAAAATCCTTGATTCTCAATACCAATTTCAAAATGATATCCCATACACTTCAGTATAAATTGGTGTCATATAATAGTTACAAACAGTGAATGTGGCTGGCTAGGTTGGATGTGTTTCCACATTTCGTCTGGAAAATGTAAAGCACCGTTTGCTCACTGGCTTTTGCTCCATATGTGGCTTTTGTAATTTGGTCTTTCCAAAAGTTTTCTGTTAGTTTGCGGGGCAGGAGGAGCAGAAGGAGAACTGTCTCCATCTTTGTAGTTGTTGTGTGTGTGCTGCATGTGCTCTTGTGTCGGTAGCAAGTTAGGCACAAATACTGATACTGTATACAAAGTAGTACTGTTAGCGCTCTCCAGATTTGGCACTGCCGTGGTACACACAGGTACTGACAAATGCTGACACATGTGGCCGTTTGCACTCCCTCTGGATGAATGCAGGTGAATGTGTGTGTTCACTTGGACTTACAAATAGCTGTGATGCAACAATTCAAGCTCTTTCATGTTGCCCACACAGCTCCATGTTAAAAGTCAAAGTCTAATTTTTGATTTTTCTTTTTTTTACCTTTGTCACCAATGTTGACTTTTTTGCAGTTTGGGCAAAAAAGAGGAAATGTGGTAATCCACTCCTGATAATCCCAGCACCTGATGGGGGTAAGGGGTTTGGGTGTGTGTGTGTTTACAGCAGTGCATAATGAGCTAGGGAAATGAAGATTTGACCTGACTTCTCTGTTGGTATAAGGGGTTGTAGTGAGTGGGATCAATACCTTTATGACAGGCTAAGTCTTAGCATCTCATAGCCAGTATTTCAAAACTCTTGACATCGCTGCCCAGAGCTAGTTTTAGCAGCTTTAGCCTGTTTTTGCACTGCAAATTTACTGGCCCCCTGCATTTATTTGACCATCGTAGGCTTAAAAAGGCTCAAGTACACAGCCAGCATTACATATTTTTGTTGTTGTTGTTTCAATATTCCGCAACAACCCATTTGGTCCCAAACACGAAGCTTGATCAGTGGTTTGGTGTGTGGACCTGGTTGGGATGAAAGTCTGGCCTAGAGGGGGCTGACGATGGGGGAGAAGGAGAACGGACTGAGCTTATATCCAGTCCCACTGTAGAACTTGTTCTGAAACTCCACCCTGAGAGAAAGAGAGAGAGAGAGAGAGAAATATACTGTACTATAAATATACTGTAAGTGTGTGAAGATATAATGTTATAACACACATTAAGAGTTTTTCATACAAATGTATTTATGCAAATATACCTCATTTACAGAAATGTGATCTACTTTATTGTCCCCATAGGGACTTTGTCCTGGACTCAAATACACATAATGCTGTACTGTAGGGCGCGTAATGCCCTTGAGAATTTTCTATAATCATCATAATATTACATTCACATTTTACACATAATTGCTCTGACCAGAGGTTTCCCTTTCCATTTCAGTTTATTTCCCTCTGATTCTTGAGACACTGGAAACACATATCTCAGACTGAAAAGTTCTACTTTGTGCAAAATAAATTGGGGTTCCCAATCTTTTGAGGAAATCATTTTCCAGGATTTTCCAGGGACATATTCAATGGCTTACATACATGTTTGCTGCTGCTCACAGAAAGTCATCTTAGAATGATTCAAAATGAAAGTGGCCAAATAGTTCAAAATACACTGTACATGATATGCACATATAAAAAAAAACTGACGTGTTAACAACACGCTAACAACATGCAAATGAGCTGACAACACCATGTTGATCAAAGCATTGGTTTTGCTTGTTTTTGACCTATTTGGCCTTCCATACACATGCCTACAGTACACCAAAGCACAATAACTGGGTATGAATTGATGCAGAAATGGTGCATCAGCGGAATTTCATAATTTTTCAGGGTCTCTCGTGCAAAAAAAACAACAAAAAAAAAAAACAAAAACAAAAAAGTCAACAGTCAACAGACTGAGTGATCTCACAGAAAACAGAATTTGGGAAAAGAAACTGTGACTGATATCAGACAGTCTGTTCTATAAACATATCACATACAGACAACATACACTGAAATGTGTGTGTGTGTGTGTATTTCTCACCAGTGCAGGCGCAGAGCGTGCAGGAAAGCCGACAGCCCCTCCATCAGCAGGAGGATGGAGACGGTCAGCATGGCAAAGAAGGAGAAGATCACCGCCAAGACTACAGATCCCAGCATGCCTTGCCAGGAGAGGGAGATCCGCATCACCATGACCCACAGCACCTCGGACAGCTCTGGTACAAATGAAGTACAAATTAGCACAAATGAATCCACACCAGTGTGCACACAGGGGATGCACACACACTCACACATCCAAGCACATACACAGCTGGGAAACGACTCACGTGCGTGTGCGAGGCTGAGGGCCCACAGTCTGAGGTAGGAGGCCGTGTTGGAGATGCAGCCCAGACAATACTCGATGGTGTGGATGGCCTGGTGCATGAACACTTCAACTGCATCAAAACCCTGAGGCAAGAAAACATTTTACTGTTAGAGCAAATACAACCTGCCACCTGGCAAAAAAAAAAAAAAAACAGTGTCCAAGGTAGAATTACAAACAGGATGTAGAATTTCTGATCCACAGATCTGTCAGACGGTCGTAAACATGGCAGCAAATCTATCAGTGTTACGCTTATAAGCTTCTAAAAATCAAAAAATCAAAAATCAAACAATTTCGGGGAGTCTGTAAAAGTCATGAAAAAGTCATAGAATGCCTTGAGTTTGATTGGCTATGGTCCTTCATGACTGTTGAATAAAACCCTGATGTTTTCAGTTCCGTTGCAGAATTCTTTCTTTCTTTCATAAAGGCCATAAAAAAAACTCTCTCTCACCTCCGCCCCCTCATCTTGTGGACCCCTGCCTCCCTCCAGATCCCCCAGTAAGGCGTTGATGGAGCTTGTGTCTGTCACTGGGGGGCGCTCTGCTCCCTGGAACACACACACGTGCACACACACACACACACATATGCACACCCACGCCCATAAGAAGCTTTCCATGAGCACTGTTTCAATGACTCCGATGTTATTTTCTGAAATTGAAGAACTCAGAATCAACATATTTTGGAGGAACACCTGACATCAGTCAAAGTTTAACATCACAGAGGCTTCAGGACACAATGCCTCAGACAGCAGTAGTGCCAGGTTGTAACAGGACATAAAGCTGGGTGTCATCCATCCATCATGCCATCACGTTAAGGCAATGAACCCCAAATGAAAGTGCACTGATGTGCTCTCTCACCCCTAACTGTACACGGGGGGATGAGATGACTGAATACATTTCAAGTTAATGCATTTTTCTTCCTGTCTTCCCACTAACAAACATGTATAGATGTGTCTCTGCTGGGTTGGCATGTCCTGGCAGACAGTATCCTCCACCTGCTCCTAAAAGACATGACTATTCAATGAAGCTTTGGATTGAACTGCATGGTTCAGCTATCTAATTAAACGAAGAGTGAGAGACATAGCTTGTGTTGCAAGCCATGGGTCTATCTGGCTTCTCTACAAGATGAAAACTCTCAAGCCACCTCAGGATTTGTGCCTCTGACATTTGCAAGACAAGGCATGTTGTCGTACTACCCATATGAAGCAACTCCCACGTCTGATTGAATGAATCCACTTCTAAACCTGGCAATCATTCAGGTTTACATTTTTGGCATGTATGCTTTCCCGGTATGTATCTTTGTGTTTGCAAAACGTTATGTCAGTTTCTTGGCACATTCATCCTAAGAGAAACATCTTTTCATTCTGCTATGTGTGAAATATATGTGGCTAGAACGACCCTAACCCTGACCCTGACCCTAAGTAAATCTGATCTGATCTGAACAACCAGGTGACAATGGAATAACCATTAAAGTGTGCTATATATAAACTTTGGGTGCTCCATTTGGGTAATCCAGTAAATGCACATGCAAAACTACATACACATGTACCATTGTGCAGATGCCTCGACGTCTCCTGTGGCGGTAATACAGGTAGAGCGGTTTCCCTAGCAACAAGACGGGAACTGACGCCAGAGCCATGATAACCAACACCCGCTGGACGATCACCTGGTAGGAAAGAGCAAGGACGAGCATGAGGGAGGGACAGACTGATGAACAGATGACAAAGTCAAAGGAGAAAGGAAGTCCGGGCGACCTGTCCAGAGTACAGCGGACGGTTGTCCTTGGTGTCGGTGAACAGAAACATGTTGATGAAGTGGATGAGGATGCTTGGCGCTCGGTCCGAGTCTGCCGGCCCGTAGGCCAGCCACTTGTAGACAATCAAGAACACCAGGTAGCCAAACAGACTGAGCATGAAGACCAACTCTGGGATGAGAACCAGAAACACACTGGTCCACTGGCCGCTGTAGCTGCATGGACAGAGAGAGTCTGGCTATATAAGAAGGTAATACTGGATGAAACTTTAATGATTCCAGTGGGGAAATTAGGTCATTGCAGCATGAAATAGTAATAGATAGTATACAGCACGAAAAAAAAGCAGCAGAAAACAGCACAGTGGATATGGTAATGTAAAATTTGCATACACACATTGATCATACACACACAGTAGGGCAGGACTTTATTCAAGGCTAAAACTGGAAAAATTCTATGTCATTGTTTGAATGAGTTTGCGACCCCTCAGTGTATGCCTTATTTAACAAGTTGGCAAGAATTATGAGTCATTAGTTGGTTGCTAACTAGCTCATGCGGGATTTTACATTTTAAACTTGCATGTGGATAACATCAGCATTGTCTGGCTAGAGCTGCGCTTTGTGCAAGGCTATATGCAGCTGCCAGACAGACTCCTGATGTTTTGAGACCAGTAACAAGAACAACTAATGCTCACACTGGACTAAAAAAGGTCAGTCTGCATTGTGTGAAGTGTATTTTGTTCTATAGTTGAATCTATGCCTGCCTCCGGTGCAAGTTTGGAACGCTGTTGCCATGACATATTGTCCCTTCCTTCTTTGTATGTTCTTTGGATAAACTTTCCTTTTCATCAGGGTCTTGGCTGTTGCTCAATTTTCAGATGGACAAACCAGTTAAAGGGTGAAGCTGGTTCTAAACCAATTAATGTAAACACTCTATAAGTTACTTTAACAAAATCATCTCTGTGCTCATTTATTCTAAGTTGCAGTCGGGCAACCTTTCTCAAAAGCTTTTTTGACTGTTACTCCAAATCGTTCAAGAACTGTTTTTAATGTATGCAAGTTGTCTTAAGAGTTGTTAAAAGATTAAAACATTAACACAATAATCTGGTGCAGAGGTAACTGTGTCCTCATTTCTTTTATCCATCTATGAAACATCAGTGAAACCAAAATGCACAGTGAGTTTGAACTGATACCTGTAGTTGAAGTAGGAGAGGCAGACTCCGAAGGTCATGTGCAATACTCCTATTATAACAGACATCTTCATCTTATAAGAGTTGAGAAAGGATAGGTGGTTGTTTGCTAGACGCCATATCTAGAGGAAGAGAGGAAAGGAAAAGGAAAGTGTAACAAAGAGGAGGGGATGCAGAGGAAAGAAAGGAAAGCAGATAATATGTGAGCAGAAATAAAGACAGAACAAGTCAAGTAAGACCAGGAGGTGCCAATGCCCAAAGCCCAGAATGCCAACTGGACTTTTATGGATCCAGCCTGGTCAATCACTTGTTTTCCCTTCTAACCCTGCTTGTTCAGAGGGAGACTATTCAGATTTGGTCATTCATTTGACTGGTAGTAGTCTCCACAAGGAGGCAGGTTAAACCTCTAGCCACCAAACACACAGAGGCCCTTCCCCTCTGGCATTAAAGCAAAAACTAAAACAAAATCAAATGCCAAGTGAAAAGGGGGGCTTTGTCTGGACGGACCAATTTATGGGCTGTGTCCACATGGGCCAAACAAGTCTTTATTACTGTGATGGGTCAGGAAAGACTTGGCTGAGAACTGAACCCACACGGGTCCAGGCAACAATGAATTCAGGAATTCAACCCTCAAAGTCTCCAATACACAGTCCACAGGATTATAAAATTTAAATGACCATGTGTAAATACAACAAAAGGAAAGTAGACTGAGAAGAAAAGAGAAAATGGGAGGTGGAAGGTTGAGGCCGACACAGGAGGAAATGGATGGCATTCCCATCTTACACACACTGCAAAAACTCAAAATCTTACCAAGATTATTTGTCTTATTTCAAGTCAAAAATGTCTTATTCCTAGTCAAAATATCTCATTTCACTTAAAATAAGACATGATCACCTCAGAAGTAACTTGTTTTTAGACAATTGTCTCTTGTTTCAAGTGATTGAAACAAGTGAAAATTTGCTTGTTTCATTGGCAAAATTTGTTTCCTGTTTCTAGCTAATTTTCACTTATTTCAAGTGAACTTTTTCCACTGGCAAATTTTGCCAATGAAACAAGCAAATTTTCACTTGTTTCAAGTGAATTTTCCCTTGAAACAAGTGAAAATTGTCTAAAAACAATTTACTTCTGAGGTGATCATGTCTTATTTTAAGTGTAATGGGATATTTTGACTAGAAATAAGACATTTTTGACTTGAAATAAGACAAATAATCTTGGTAAGATTTTGCGTTTTTGCAGTGCAGTCTTTAAGGTGATTGTCCTGTCCCATCATTCATTGAACAAGAAGGTGTTTCTGAGCAGAAACAAGCTACATTTGATTTGATAAAAGTGAAAAATTGGTCTTACTATGGTGGGCTACCACAGTTGGGAAAACCCTAAAATTACCACTGTGAAGACTTTTCCCTGCTAAAAGTGAATCCTAACTACAAGTTCTAGATTACATGACCTAAATAGTGATCTGACCGAATGACCAACCAGAAGCACCATCTATAAGAGCCTCGTCCTGTTGCTAACATGTCTAAAAATGTAAAGCAGAAATGACCAAGTACAGGATGAGGATCAGTGCTGAAACAGACAAATGGAATAACACACGATGATGGAAAAGTACAAAAAGAGGAAGAAGAATGTGGATTGATACCGGGTCGATGCCGAAGGGGTACGGCCCCTGGAAGACTCCGGTGACGTTGGGGTCCAGACTGAGATATTGACTCCCCCTGAGGGTTTCGTCGCTACACAGACACAGAGACACAGTGTCTGAGAAATTCATGAATGTGTTCAGACACTGACACTTTGAGAGCCAGAGGAATCACTAACAACAAACTGAAATGTTGCTAAACTGAAATCATTGTGAGCATTGGTATATTCAGAGCAGTATTCTCTCAATAGTATTCTAAAAGTACAGCTAATCCAATGCCAACAACTGTTAGATGGTGTGATTTTTCTTTTGCCAGTGGTGAGTTTTATCTTATAACTGAATGAAACGCTCAATGTTGATGCTAGTAAGGAGTCTGATTCCCTTTGCTGTGTGACTGACAGTTTATTGGCCCTTTTTATCATCCCTTGGTCACATCCATTGATCGACATGGAGATTGATCCCCGCCAGATAATTTTCAAACTCTTTTCCGAGACAATCATAAGGCTCAGAGTTTTACCAAAGGGTTCCCAACGTGGCTCTGATATAAAATTCCACAACCTTTCCATAATTACATCAAAGTGCTTCTATGACCCAAATATGTCCTTCTTCTTAATCAAATCCCTGAAGTTCCCTGTCTGAAATGTACAGTACCTCTCAAACTTCCTTGACATTTCAGGTACTCCATCACAAGTAAAAACGGTTAAAATCAATAATCAGATTGGATTTACAATTGCAATTATTGTGTTTTGCTTGCTGTTTGCGCTTCTATCTGCAGTCTGTCGGTGTGCGTGTTTGTCACCTCCAGTTCATAGGCCGTAGATGCCACCCTGAGGGGAAAATACTCAGGCCTCTGCTGAAACAGTCGTTGTAAATTGCCCCGGTGTAGACTGAGAATAATCCCATTAATAAGACCACGTAGCGACCGCTGTGCACCATCCTCCACATCTGCAGAGGGAGAGACAGATGTGGGCATTAACCAAGTTTACTGAGAAAAAATAAGACAGAGTGAGACATGAGGAAGTAGACAAGAATGCATTTCCATCCAAACAAGACAGTATATTTAAAAAAAAAACAGAAAAAGTCAAATAGAAAGTAGAGTTAGGGATATTTACCTCTTTGGTGCTTGATGTCACACACACTGGCATGTTTTATTCATTTTTGTGTTTATTAACTTGCAACTTTATATGAGATTTTGAAGGCTGACACCAATAATTTTGGACTGAAGCTGTCAATATCCAATATTCAGTATCTTCATATTTTACAGTTTTCAAGCCAAAAACATTCAAACATTATTAAGTAGTATTAGCATTAAGTAATCAAATTTTACCCCCAAATCTGAAAAGCCTCTGAAAAAGCATTAAAAATGCTTCACACCTCACACTCTGCTTCCTTTTGAAGCTACAAGTGCAGTTTCTGTTTATGTAAGCGTGTTTTTAATGTATGCAAGTCAAAGACAAATTTCTGCCTTCTGCATGCAAAAGGTAGACAATAAAGCATTTTTCCTCTTTCTTCTTCTTCTTCTTTCCGGAGCAGGACCACACCTCAACCACACCTCTTCCAGCATTCCTAAAAACACCCACCTAACCCTCTCCTACTGTCTCACTTTTGTTTTCTGCACCTCTCCCTCCTGAACCAGAGCTGGAATGCATTTTCTTGCCTCCCCAACTGAGACAAACTATCCAAGTAAACACAAGCACCATGGTCCAACTGAAACTGAAAGCCATGAGACACTAAAATTCTACACTGAAAATAAGGATAATAATAATAATAATAATAATAGAAATACCAATAACATATTCAGGCATTCTTTTGCAAAATGTGATCAAATTCCAGATGGAGCACCCACTCCAAAGTGTGTGTGTGTGTGTGTGTGTGTGTGTGTGTGTGTGTGTGTGTGTGTGTGTGTGTGTGTGTGTGTGGGCACGAATGCTCACCTCATTTCTACTGTGTGCGTTCTTGTTGTCTGTGCCCTGTAGTATCATCCAGAGAGCTGCCATGGCCATGAGCAGACCGTGACCCACGTCGCCAAACATCACGGCAAACAAGAACGGAAACGTCACCGTGGTGTAGACGGCTGCCAAGACACACACACACACAGTCAACATTACATAGATGGCACATAATGACACACAGTCTGTGCTACAAAATTTTTTTGGGGGGGGATGGTAACGCGTACAATCTGCAGCTTGCAACAAGCGACTTGATTGGTGCATCACGGATTAAGTTCACTGCATGCACAGTATCTGTGTGTGGCAGGTTACCTGGATTGACTTCTCGGTATTTGGCTACCCCGTATGCGTCCACGATGCTTTGAAAAGCTGCCGTGAAGGAATTGGTGGTGAACAGAGTAGGAGGAGTGCAAGAGGAGGAGGGAAGGCGGTTATAGAAGGAGTCCACGCCACTGGCACTCTGCCTCTGAGAGGGAGACATCAGAGAAGACAAAAAAATAGAGATGAGTTTAATTATCACACACGTCTCACATTTACTTGCATACAATATCTGCAGGTTTAAGTCAGATTTTACATTTTTTCAAAGAGCTGCCAATCCAACGGCCTCTGACAGAAAAAAAGAGTGAAACACAGTATATTGGCCACCGGGGGGCAGAGCTGAGCACTTGCTAAACAGAGTAGAATATGTGGTGGTCAATGGAGCTAGATGCTATAAAATCATTGTATTTGATTCCAAATATTTAGCAGAAACTGGTCTGTTACTGTCATTGTGACATGGCCCAATATTTATAATGAGGACATAATTAAAAGATGATGCCATGTTTAAAGAAGATTTCCACGAGCATTGACGCTATGTGGTATTGACTGGTGGCATAACTGGAGGATTTCAGTTTTCAGTTTTCAGATTTCAGATTTCATTCATCTAAGCACATAGATATGTTTACCCTCCTAACCAGCATCTGGTATTTTTCATCAATGCACTGTAGAAAAAAGAAAAAGAAAAAGAAAAAGAAAAAGAAAAAGAAAAAGAAAAAGAAAAAGAAAAAGAAAAAGAAAAAGAAATACAGAGCTGTTGTTCTGGAAAAGTCCCACTGATCACTGTTCATTTCAGTTGGTTTAGTCCAGTTTTAGTGCTCTTCATCGCCCCCTGTAGGTGGCCTTAGATAGACTTTTAGGTGGAATATCTCCCCATTTTTAGTGTCTTTTGAGAGTCAAAATGTTTCAGTACAGAAATATCAAAATAAGAATCAGCCCAAATACTCTGGTTGAAGATGTAATAGACAGAAAACAACAGCTGCAGTGTTCAGAAAACACAACCTTTGGGAAGAGAACAAATAAATTGACATTGTTGGTTGCCTCCACCCTCTCTCTCACCGTTCCCTCTATGAGGGCGCTCTGCAGCAGCAGCAGCTTCCTGACGGGACACCAGGCCTCGGCTATCAGACATTTGTCCGTGACGGAGGGACTGCACAGGTTCAGGATGGTATGCACAGCCTTACACTTCCCCACACGCACCTAAGCAAAACAAATACATCTTTATTTATACTTCCCAGTAATTTTAAGATATTAGTATAATTTACATAAACAAATGAGACAGTGACGTCCAGTCCAGTAAAAGAAATGAACACGCTGCACATCTGTACATGTTGTACAAGTAACTGACGACACTTCAAAATGAAGTCTGAGTGAGCGAGGATGTCTCATTTTGTTTAAAATCTCTCCTTGCATCTGTTCCACACATTGTCCACTCGCGTCTCACATGGGAGGAACCGAGACATATGGAAGAGGTGCAAAGCAAGGAACAACAAATTGAGAAATGGGAGGAGGGGAAAGACGGCAAGAAAGTTGAGGGGAGAGAGGAAACAACAAGGTTTATGGGAAATTTGGTCCTAAACCTATGGCAGGTCCTCTTCCCAACACACATCTGACTGAACCACTTTAGTCCAGTAATTTTAGGCCAAAATTGGGGTCAACCTAGGACAAATTGCAAGAGAAGCAAACTCAACTGATTTTGTATCCTCAGTTTGTCCTGCGTGAGGGGAAAAAAGTCCCAAGAAATCCCATTGGTGGAAAGTTTTGAAAATCACCTATATATGATCATATAATACCAAAAAACACTGTTTTTAACACACAGGGGAAAGGGGTTCAAATTTTACTTCAGATATCACTATAAAAATTCACAAGTTGATTACATACACAAAGTCAAGAAAAAAAGTCAATTACAAGTTCTTTGAATTATTCTGTTTACACATGCATATCACACATTATCTGATTTGATATGCGCTAATAAGGAATATGAGGAATAAATGCCAGAAGAGACATTTAAACAGTGAATTAAAAGGTTACTATATATATAGTAACCTTGAATTAAAAGGTTACTACATAACAGTGAATTAAAAGGTTACTGTATATATCGTAACCTTTTAATTCACTGTTTAAATATCTGCTCTGGTATTTATTCCTGATATTCCTTATTAGCGCATATCAAATCAGATGATGTGTGATATGATATGCATGTGTAAACATGTGTAAACAATGTGTAATTCAAAGAACTTGTAATTGACTTTTTTTCTTGTCTTTGTGTGTGTAATCAACTTGTGAATTTTTATAGTGATATCTGAAAGTAAAA